>NW_027257928.1:0-110000 GCF_045791955.1 Oncorhynchus clarkii lewisi | reverse complement strand
CCTGTATTAACAGACCTTTACTATTCCTGTATTACTAGTCCTGTACTAACAGACCTTTACTAGTCCTGTATTAGAGGACCTTTACTAGTCCTGTATTAACAGGCCTTTACTAGTCATGTATTAACAGACCTTTACTAGTCCTGTATTACTAGTCCTGTATTACTAGTCCTGTATTAACAGACCTTTACTAGTCCTGTATTAACAGACCTTTACTAGTCCTGTATTAACAGACCTTTACTAGTCCTGTATTAGAGGACCTTTACTAGTCCTGTATTAACAGACCTTTACTAGTCCTGTATTACTAGTCCTGTATTACTAGTCCTGTATTAACAGACCTTTACTAGTCCTGTATTACTAGTCATGTATTACTAGTCCTGTACTAATAGACCTTTACTAGTCCTGTATTACTAGTCCTGTATTACTAGTCCTGTATTAACAGACCTTTACTAGTCCTGTATTACTAGTCCTGTATTACTAGTCCTGTACTAACAGACCTTTACTAGTCCTGTATTAGAGGACCTTTACTAGTCCTGTATTAACAGACCTTTACTAGTCCTGTATTAATAGACCTTTACTAGTCCTGTATTAACAGACCTTTACTAGTCCTGTATTAACAGACCTTTACTAGTCCTGTATTAGAGGACCTTTACTAGTCCTGTATTAGAGGACCTTTACTAGTCCTGTATTAACAGACCTTTACTAGTCCTGTACTAACAGACCTTTACTAGTCCTGTATTAACAGACCTTTACTAGTCCTGTATTACTAGTCCTGTACTAACAGACCTTTACTAGTCCTGTATTAATAGACCTTTACTAGTCCTGTATTAACAGACCTTTACTAGTCCTGTATTAGAGGACCGTTACTAGTCCTGTATTAGAGGAACTTTACTAGTCCTGTATTAACAGACCTTTACTAGTCCTGTACTAACAGACCTTTACTAGTCCTGTATTAACAGACCTTTACTAGTCCTGTACTAACAGACCTTTACTAGTCCTGTATTAACAGACCTTTACTAGTCCTGTATTAGAGGACCGTTACTAGTCCTGTATTAGAGGAACTTTACTAGTCCTGTATTAACAGACCTTTACTAGTCCTGTACTAACAGACCTTTACTAGTCCTGTATTAACAGACCTTTACTAGTCCTGTACTAACAGACCTTTACTAGTCCTGTATTAACAGACCTTTACTAGTCCTGTATTAACAGACCTTTACTAGTCCTGTATTACTAGTCCTGTATTAGAGGACCTTTACTAGTCCTGTATTAGAGGACCTTTACTAGTCCTGTATTACTAGTCCTGTATTAACAGACCTTTACTAGTCCTGTATAAACAGACCTTTACTAGTCCTGTATTAACATACCTTTACTAGTCCTGTATTAACAGACCTTTACTAGTCCTGTATTACTAGTCCTGTATTAACAGACCTTTACTAGTCCTGTATTACTAGTCCTGTATTAACAGACCTTTACTAGTCCTGTATTACTAGTCCTGTATTAACATACCTTTTCTAGTCCTGTATTAACCGACCTTTACTAGTCCTGTATTACTAGTCCTGTATTAACAGACCTTTACTAGTCCTGTATTACTAGTCCTGTATTAACAGACCTTTACTAGTCCTGTATTACTAGTCCTGTATTAACATACCTTTTCTAGTCCTGTATTAACAGACCTTTACCAGTCCTGTATTACTAGTCCTGTATTAACAGACCTTTACTAGTCCTGTATTAACAGACCTTTACTAGTCCTGTATTAACATACCTTTACTAGTCCTGTATTAACAGACCTTTACTAGTCCTGTATTACTAGTCCTGTATTAACAGACCTTTACTAGTCCTGTACTAACAGACCTTTACTAGTCCTGTATTAGAGGAACTTTACTAGTCCTGTATTACTAGTCCTGTACTAACAGACCTTTACTAGTCCTGTATTAGAGGACATTTACTAGTCATGTATTAACAGACCTTTACTAGTCCTGTATTACTAGTCCTGTATTACTAGTCCTGTATTAACAGACCTTTACTAGTCCTGTATTAACAGAACTTTACTAGTCCTGTATTAACAGACCTTTACTAGTCCTGTACTAACAGACCTTTACTAGTCCTGTATTAACAGACCTTTACTAGTCCTGTACTAACAGACCTTTACTAGTCCTGTATTAACAGACCTTTACTAGTCCTGTATTAACAGACCTTTACTAGTCCTGTATTACTAGTCCTGTATTAGAGGACCTTTACTAGTCCTGTATTAGAGGACCTTTACTAGTCCTGTATTACTAGTCCTGTATTAACAGACCTTTACTAGTCCTGTATAAACAGACCTTTACTAGTCCTGTATTAACATACCTTTACTAGTCCTGTATTAACAGACCTTTACTAGTCCTGTATTACTAGTCCTGTATTAACAGACCTTTACTAGTCCTGTATTACTAGTCCTGTATTAACAGACCTTTACTAGTCCTGTATTACTAGTCCTGTATTAACATACCTTTTCTAGTCCTGTATTAACCGACCTTTACTAGTCCTGTATTACTAGTCCTGTATTAACAGACCTTTACTAGTCCTGTATTACTAGTCCTGTATTAACAGACCTTTACTAGTCCTGTATTACTAGTCCTGTATTAACATACCTTTTCTAGTCCTGTATTAACAGACCTTTACCAGTCCTGTATTACTAGTCCTGTATTAACAGACCTTTACTAGTCCTGTATTAACAGACCTTTACTAGTCCTGTATTAACATACCTTTACTAGTCCTGTATTAACAGACCTTTACTAGTCCTGTATTACTAGTCCTGTATTAACAGACCTTTACTAGTCCTGTACTAACAGACCTTTACTAGTCCTGTATTAGAGGAACTTTACTAGTCCTGTATTACTAGTCCTGTACTAACAGACCTTTACTAGTCCTGTATTAGAGGACATTTACTAGTCATGTATTAACAGACCTTTACTAGTCCTGTATTACTAGTCCTGTATTACTAGTCCTGTATTAACAGACCTTTACTAGTCCTGTATTAACAGAACTTTACTAGTCCTGTATTAACAGACCTTTACTAGTCCTGTATTAGAGGACCTTTACTAGTCCTGTATTAACAGACCTTTACTAGTCCTGTATTACTAGTCCTGTATTACTAGTCCCGTATTAACAGACCTTTACTAGTCCTGTATTACTAGTCCTGTATTACTAGTCCTGTACTAACAGACCTTTACTAGTCCTGTATTACTAGTCCTGTATTACTAGTCCTGTATTAACAGACCTTTACTAGTCCTGTATTACTAGTCCTGTATTACTAGTCCTGTACTAACAGACCTTTACTAGTCCTGTATTAGAGGACCTTTACTAGTCCTGTATTAACAGACCTTTACTAGTCCTGTATTAATAGACCTTTACTAGTCCTGTATTAGAGGACCTTTACTAGTCCTGTATTAACAGACCTTTACTAGTCCTGTATTAATAGACCTTTACTAGTCCTGTATTAACAGACCTTTACTAGTCCTGTATTAACAGACCTTTACTAGTCCTATATTAACAGACCTTTACTAGTCCTGTATTAGAGGACCTTTACTAGTCCTGTATTAACAGACCTTTACTAGTCCTGTATTAACAGACCTTTACTAGTCCTGTATTACTAGTCCTGTACTAACAGACCTTTACTAGTCCTGTATTAGAGGACCTTTACTAGTCCTGTATTAACAGACCTTTACTAGTCCTGTACTAACAGACCTTTACTAGACCTGTATTACTAGTCCTGTATTAACAGACCTTTACTAGTCCTGTACTAACAGACCTTTACTAGTCCTGTATTAACAGACCTTTACTAGTCCTGTATTAACAGACCTTTACTATTCCTGTATTACTAGTCCTGTATTAGAAGACCTTTACTAGTCCTGTATTAGAGGACCTTTACTAGTCCTGTATTACTAGTCCTGTATTAACAGACCTTTACTAGTCCTGTATTAACAGACCTTTACTAGTCCTGTATTAACATACCTGTACTAGTCCTGTATTAACAGACCTTTACTAGTCCTGTATTACTAGTCCTGTATTAACAGACCTTTACTAGTCCTGTATTACTAGTCCTGTATTAACATACCTTTTCTAGTCCTGTATTACTAGTCCTGTATTAACATACCTTTTCTAGTCCTGTATTAACCGACCTTTACTAGTCCTGTATTACTAGTCCTGTATTAACAGACCTTTACTAGTCCTGTATTACTAGTCCTGTATTAACAGACCTTTACTAGTCCTGTATTACTAGTCCTGTATTAACATACCTTTTCTAGTCCTGTATTAACAGACCTTTACCAGTCCTGTATTACTAGTCCTGTATTAACAGACCTTTACTAGTCCTGTATTAACAGACCTTTACTAGTCCTGTATTAACATACCTTTACTAGTCCTGTATTAACAGACCTTTACTAGTCCTGTATTACTAGTCCTGTATTAACAGACCTTTACTAGTCCTGTACTAACAGACCTTTACTAGTCCTGTATTAGAGGAACTTTACTAGTCCTGTATTACTAGTCCTGTACTAACAGACCTTTACTAGTCCTGTATTAGAGGACATTTACTAGTCCTGTATTAACAGACCTTTACTAGTCCTGTATTAACAGAACTTTACTAGTCCTGTATTAACAGACCTTTACTAGTCCTGTATTAGAGGACCTTTACTAGTCCTGTATTAACAGACCTTTACTAGTCCTGTATTACTAGTCCTGTATTACTAGTCCCGTATTAACAGACCTTTACTAGTCCTGTATTACTAGTCCTGTATTACTAGTCCTGTACTAACAGACCTTTACTAGTCCTGTATTACTAGTCCTGTATTACTAGTCCTGTATTAACAGACCTTTACTAGTCCTGTATTACTAGTCCTGTATTACTAGTCCTGTACTAACAGACCTTTACTAGTCCTGTATTAGAGGACCTTTACTAGTCCTGTATTAACAGACCTTTACTAGTCCTGTATTAATAGACCTTTACTAGTCCTGTATTAGAGGACCTTTACTAGTCCTGTATTAACAGACCTTTACTAGTCCTGTATTAATAGACCTTTACTAGTCCTGTATTAACAGACCTTTACTAGTCCTGTATTAACAGACCTTTACTAGTCCTATATTAACAGACCTTTACTAGTCCTGTATTAGAGGACCTTTACTAGTCCTGTATTAACAGACCTTTACTAGTCCTGTATTAACAGACCTTTACTAGTCCTGTATTACTAGTCCTGTACTAACAGACCTTTACTAGTCCTGTATTAGAGGACCTTTACTAGTCCTGTATTAACAGACCTTTACTAGTCCTGTACTAACAGACCTTTACTAGACCTGTATTACTAGTCCTGTATTAACAGACCTTTACTAGTCCTGTACTAACAGACCTTTACTAGTCCTGTATTAACAGACCTTTACTAGTCCTGTATTAACAGACCTTTACTAGTCCTGTATTAACAGACCTTTACTATTCCTGTATTACTAGTCCTGTATTAGAAGACCTTTACTAGTCCTGTATTAGAGGACCTTTACTAGTCCTGTATTACTAGTCCTGTATTAACAGACCTTTACTAGTCCTGTATTAACAGACCTTTACTAGTCCTGTATTAACATTCCTTTACTAGTCCTGTATTAACAGACCTTTACTAGTCCTGTATTACTAGTCCTGTATTAACAGACCTTTACTAGTCCTGTATTACTAGTCCTGTATTAACATACCTTTTCTAGTCCTGTATTAACAGACCTTTACCAGTCCTGTATTACTAGTCCTGTATTAACAGGCCTTTACTAGTCCTGTATTAGAGGACCTTTACTAGTCCTGTATTAGTAGTCCTGTATTAACAGACCTTTACTAGTCCTGTATTAACAGACCTTTACTAGTCCTGCATTAACAGACCTTTACTAGTCCTGTATTACTAGTCCTGTATTAACAGACCTTTACTAGTCCTGTACTAACAGACCTTTACTAGTCCTGTATTAGAGGACCTTTACTACTCCTGTATTACTAGTCCTGTACTAACAGACCTTTACTAGTCCTGTACTAACATACCTGTACTAGTCCTGTATTAACAGACCTTTACTAGTCCTGTATTAACAGACCTTTACTAGTCCTGTATTAGAGGACCTTTACTAGTCCTGTATTACTAGTCCTGTATTAACAGACCTTTACTAGTCCTGTATTAATAGACCTTTACTAGTCCTGTATTAACAGACCTTTACTAGTCCTGTATTAACCGACCTTTACTAGTCCTGTATTACTAGTCCTGTATTAACAGACCTTTACTAGTCCTGTATTACTAGTCCTGTATTACTAGTCCTGTATTACTAGTCCTGTATTACTAGTCCTGTATTAACAGACCTTTACTAGTCCTGTATTACTAGTCCTGTATTACTAGTCCTGTACTAACAGACCTTTACTAGTCCTGTACTAACAGACCTATATAGACGTCTGCAATGCTTTCTTCTTCCCCATAGGGCTCTGGTCTAAAGTAGTGCACTATATAGGGAATAGGGTGCCATAGGGCTCTGGTCTAAAGTAGTGCACTATATAGGGAATAGGGTGCCATAGGGCTCTGGTCTAAAGTAGTGCACTATATAGGGAATAGGGTGCCATAGGGCTCTGGTCTAAAGTAGTGCACTATATAGGGAATATGGTGCCATAAGGATCTGGTCTAAAGTAGTGCACTATATATAGGGAATAGGGTGCCATAGGGCTCTGGTCTGAAGTAGTGCACTATATATAGGGAATAGGGTGCCATAGGGCTCTGGTCTAAAGTAGTGCATCATATATAGTGAATAGGGTGCCATAGGGTTCTGGTCTAAAGTAGTGCACTTTATATAGGGAATAGGGTGCCATAGGGCTCTGGTCTAAATTAGTGCACTATATAGGGAATATGGTGCCGTTTGGGATCTAGCCTTTCTCTCACAACAGTAAATCCTAGTCAGATAAATGCTCTCACACACACAATATAATCTACAGAGATCTGCTGTTTCCTATAGTTAGATACAAGGACCACTGAACTAGCATCATTCTATAGGGTCACACTATCATCTACAGAGATCTGCTGTGTCCTATAGTTAGACACAAGGACCACTGAACTAACATCATTCTATAGGGTCACACTATCATCTACAGAGATCTGCTGTTAGATACAAGGTCCACTGAACTGACATAATTCTATAGGGTCACACTATCATCTACAGAGATCTGCTGTTTCCTATAGTTAGACACAAGGACCACTAAACTAACATCATTCTATAGGGTCATACTATCATCTACAGAGTTCTGCTGTGTCCTATAGTTAGACACAAGGACCACTGAACTAGCATCATTCTATAGGGTCACACTATCATCTACAGAGATCTGCTGTGTCCTATAGTTAGACACAAGGACCACTGAACTAGCATCATTCTATAGGGTCATACTATCATCTACAGAGTTCTGCTGTGTCCTATAGTTAGACACAAGGACCACTGAACTAGCATCATTCTATAGGGTCACACTATAATCTACAGAGATCTGCTGTGTCCTATAGTTAGACACAAGGACCCCTGAACTAGCATCATTCTATAGGGTCACACTATAATCTACAGAGATCTGCTGTGTCCTATAGTTAGACACAAGGACCCCTGAACTAGCATCATTCTATAGGGTCACACTATAATCTACAGAGTTCTGCTGTGTCCTATAGTTAGACACAAGGACCACTGAACTAGCATCATTCTATAGGGTCACACTATCATCTACAGAGTTCTGCTGTGTCCTATAGTTAGACACAAGGACCGCTGAACTAGCATCATTCTATAGGGTCACACTATAATCTACAGAGATCTGCTGTGTCCTATAGTTAGACACAAGGACCACTGAACTAGCATCATTCTATAGGGTCACACTATAATCTACAGAGTTATGCTGTGTCCTATAGTTAGATACAAGGACCACTGAACTAGCATCATTCTATAGGGTCACACTATCATCTACAGAGATCTGCTGTGTCCTATAGTTAGACACAAGGACCGCTGAACTAGCGTCATGAAAGGTGACAGACGTGTTGATTATTGTTTTCCTCTGAAACTGGCAGTCTTCTCTAATTGCGTTGTGTATCCAGGCCCTTAACTTCGCCTGTCTCTCGTTCCTTCCGCCCCGTCTGCCCACCCAACTGTCTACCTGTCTCCTCAATGATTGATTTACCCCTCAAAAAAAACTGTGATTAACGCATTCTCTGAAATGCGTTGGTTTTACCAATAATATATTACATTTTTCAAAACAAACTTTTCTATTGTCCTATCAAGAGTTGCCAAATGCATCTTTCCATCCTCTCTCTCCTCAGTGGTGACCTGCCCTCCGCCTCCTCCCGTCCACAACGGGCTCCTGGAGGGCTCCGTGTTTGAGTGGGGTACCAGCGTGAGCTACAGCTGCCTGCCCGGGTACGAGCTCTCCTTCCCGGCTATCCTCACCTGTGTGGGCCTGGGCTCCTGGAGAGGAGATCTGCCTCAGTGTCTGCGTGAGTCAACACAACAAACACTGTCATGTTTTAAAGATACAGGTTTTCAACTCTGCAAAGAGGTTTAAAGAAACAGGTTTTCAACTCTGCAAAGAGGTTTAAAGATACGTGTTTTCAACTCTGTACAAAGAGGTTTAAAGAAACAGGTTTTCAACTCTGCAAAGAGGTTTAAAGATACAGGTTTTCAACTCTACAAAGAGGTTAGGAGATACAGGTTTTCAACTCTACAAAGAGGTTAGGAGATACAGGTTTTCAACTCTACAAAGAGGTTAGGAGATACAGGTTTTCAACTCTGTACAAAGAGGTTAGGAGATAGAGGTTTTCAACTCTACAAAGAGGTTAGGAGATACAGGTTTTCAACTCTACAGAGGTTAGGAGATAGAGGTTTTCAACTCTACAAAGAGGTTAGGAGATACAGGTTTCCAACTCTACAGAGGGTTAGGAGATACAGGTTTCCAACTCTACAGAGGTTAGGAGATACAGGTTTCCAACTCTACAAAGAGGTTAGGAGATACAGGTTTTCAACTCTACAAAGAGGTTAGGAGATACAGGTTTTCAACTCTACAGAGGTTAGGAGATAGAGGTTTTCAACTCTACAAAGAGGTTAGGAGATACAGGTTTCCAACTCTACAGAGGGTTAGGAGATACAGGTTTCCAACTCTACAGAGGTTAGGAGATACAGGTTTCCAACTCTACAAAGAGGTTAGGAGATACAGGTTTTCAACTCTACAAAGAGGTTAGGAGATACAGGTTTTCAACTCTACAAAGAGGTTAGGAGATACAGGTTTCCAACTCTACAAAGAGGTTAGGAGATAGAGGTTTTCAACTCTACAAAGAGGTTAGGAGATACAGGTTTTCAACTCTACAAAGAGGTTAGGAGATACAGGTTTTCAACTCTGTACAAAGAGGTTAGGAGATACAGGTTTTCAACTCTACAAAGAGGTTAGGAGATACAGGTTTTCAACTCTACAAAGAGGTTAGGAGATACAGGTTTGCAATTCTACAAAGAGGTTAGGAGATACAGGTTTGCAATTCTACAAAGAGGTTAGGAGATACAGGTTTTCAACTCTACAAAGAGGTTAGGAGATACAGGTTTTCAACTCTACAAAGAGGTTAGGAGATACAGGTTTTCAACTCTACAAAGAGGTTAGGAGATACAGGTTTCCAACTCTACAGAGGTTAGGAGATACAGGTTTCCAACTCTACAGAGGTTAGGAGATACAGGTTTTCACCACGTAGATAATAATAATTCATATATAATGAATAATAATAATTAATATATAATTAATAATAACAAGTAATATAATAATTAATAATAATAATTAATATATAAGTAATAATAATACTTAATATAATAATTACTAATAATAGTTAATATAATAATTCATAATAATAATTTATTTTGTGTCCCTTTCTTGTATCTTAACCAACAACAGCATCGCCAACAGGTGCATAAATACACACCAATCACAAACTATAGCAGACAACAGCATCGCCAACAGGTACATAAATACACACCAATCACAAACTATAGCAGACAACAGCATCGCCAACAGGTACATAAATACACACCAATCACAAACTACAGCAGACAACACATGGATACAGTTCCTAATTCAGATCGTAAATTATTCTGGTGGGAATTAATGATTTCTGGGCTCTGCCGGTTTTGTGAAGATGGACTCTGTATCGGCGGCCTGATGGTAGGAGCTGGTACTCCTGGTTGAGTGGGTGTGATAGTTCGGTGGCAACTGCCATGACATATTGTTTCTGAGATGTTCAACTCTGTTCAAACACAGATTGCCATGGTATAGTGTTTCTGAGATGTTCAACTCTGTCCAAACACATAGATTGCCATGGTATAGTGTTTCTGAGATGTTCAACTCTGTCCAAACACATAGATTGCCATGGTATAGTGTTTCTGAGATGTTCAACTCTGTTCAAACACAGATTGCCATGGTATGGTGTTTCTGAGATGTTCAACTCTCTACAAACACGTAGATTGCCATGGCATAGTGTTTCTGAGATGTTCAACTCTCTACAAACACATAGATTGCCATGGTATAGTGTTTCTGAGATGTACAAAGAGGTAGATTGCATGTTGTACTGTATATAAATAGCATGTTGTCTTCTATATTGTGATGAATAATAGGGAGGCTTGCTACAATGCACAGCTGAGAGATTTGAGATGTTAAACAACAGGACAAAGTGCTGACCATATAAATCCTGAAAGTGATAATGTATGCATAGTGTGCAGTAAATGCTTCCTCTATCATCCCCAGTAGATTGGTTCTACTAAGTCAAGTACAGTACAGAGCCAATACAGAGCTGGGTCTTTACACTGCTGAATATAGAGAGTAACACCACAGCAGTACAGTACAGGGTAATACCACTAGATTAACACCACAGCAGTACAGTACAGGGTAATACCACTAGATTAACACCACAGCAGTACAGTACAGTACAGGGTAATACCACTAGATTAACACCACAGCAGTACAGTACAGGGTAATACCACTAGATTAACACCACAGCAGTACAGTACAGGGTAATACCACTAGATTAACACCACAGCAGTACAGTACAGGATAATACCACTAGATTAACACCACAGCAGTACAGTACAGGGTAATACCACTAGATTAACACCACAGCAGTACAGTTTTTGGTAATACCACTAGATTAACACCACAGCAGTACAGTACAGGGTAATACCACTAGATTAACACCACAACAGTACAGTATTGGGTAATACCACTAGATTAACACCACAGCAGTACAGTACAGTATAGGGTAATACCACTAGATTAACACCACAGCAGTACAAAACAGGGTAATACAACTAGAATAACACCACAGCAGTACAGTACAGTATAGGGTAATACCACTAGATTAACACCACAGCAGTACAGTACAGTATAGGGTAATACCACTAGATTAACACCACAGCAGTACAGTACAGGATAATAGCACTAGATTAACACCACAGCAGTACAGTACAGGGTAATACCACTAGATTAACACCACAGCAGTACAGTACAGGGTAATACCACTAGATTAACACCACAGCAGTACAGTACAGGGTAATACCACTAGATTAACACCACAGCAGTACAGTATAGGGTAATACCACTAGATTAACACCACAGCAGTACAGTACAGGGTAATACCACTAGATTAACACCACAGCTGTACAGTACAGGATAATAGCACTAGATTAACACCACCGCTGTACAGTACAGTATAGGGTAATACCACTAGATTAACACCACAGCAGTACAGTACAGGATAATAGCACTAGATTAACACCACAGCTGTACAGTACAGTATAGGGTAATACCACTAGATTAACACCACAGCAGTACAGTACAGGGTAATACCACTAGATTAACACCACAGCTGTACAGTACAGTATAGGGTAATACCACTAGATTAACACCACAGCAGTACAGTACAGGGTAATACCACTAGATTAACACCACAGCAGTACAGTATAGGGTAATAACACTAGATTAACACCACAGCAGTACAGTTTTTGGTAATACCACTAGATTAACACCACAGCAGTACAGTATAGGGTAATACCACTAGATTAACACCACAGCAGTACAGTTTTTGGTAATACCACTAGATTAACACCACAGCAGTACAGTACAGTATAGGGTAATACCACTAGATTAACACCACAGCAGTACAGTACAGTATAGGGTAATACCACTATATTAACACCACAGCAGTACAGTACAGTATAGGGTAATACCACTATATTAACACCACAGCAGTACAGTACAGGGTAATGCCACTAGATTAACACCACAGCAGTACAGTACAGGGTAATACCACTAGATTAACACCACAGCAGTACAGTACAGGGTAATACCACTAGATTAACACCACAGCAGTACAGAACAGGGTAATACAACTAGATTAACACCACAGCAGTACAGTACAGTTTTGGGTAATACCACTAGATTAACACCACAGCAGTACAGAACAGGGTAATACCACTAGATTAACACCACAGCAGTACAGTACAGTTTTGGGTAATACCACTAGATTAACACCACAGCAGTATAGTACAGTATAGGGTAATACCACTAGATTAACACCACAGCAGTACAGTACAGGGTAATACCACTAGATTAACACCACAGCAGTACAGTACAGGGTAATACCACTAGATTAACACCACAGCAGTACAGTATAGGGTAATACCACTAGATTAACACCACAGCAGTACAGTACAGTATAGGGTAATACCACTAGATTAACACCACAGCAGTACAGTACAGGGTAATACCACTAGATTAACACCACAGCAGTACAGTACAGTACAGGATAATAGCACTAGATTAACACCACAGCAGTATAGTACAGTATAGGGTAATACCACTAGATTAACACCACAGCAGTACAGTACAGTATAGGGTAATACCACTAGATTAACACCACAGCTGTACAGTATAGGTTAATAACACTAGATTAACACCACAGCAGTACAGTACAGTATAGGGTAATACCACTAGATTAACACCACAGCTGTACAGTATAGGGTAATAACACCACTAGATCCCTCATTCTCCCATCTGCACTGATCTTATAATATTGCTAAAGATAGAGGTACATGTTCTCTACTACGCAACATCATCAACAACAACAACAACATCTCTGCAGTTCACTTGTCCAACAGGGTTATAGAGAGTAGCGTTGTCTCAAATGGCACTGACAGGGTTCTGGTCAAATCTAGTGCACTTTATAGGGAATAGGGTCCCATTTGGGACTCGGGCCTAGGATTCTAACAATTCTGCAACTGTCTGGCATCTCTCTGCATGTATACTGATAACTGGGAAGAATAGAACATTCATCAAGGAAAAAAAGTTAGGAGACTCCGAGCCTGAGTCCACAGGCGGGTTTAACACCAGGCCTATTTGTTATGCACAGCTAGTTCTGGCCCCCAGCCGTCCATCCCATCTACGTTGTATTTCCATAAAACAGAAGGTTATCACTGGGGCTGCCGCTCAGAGCCGTGACAAATGGCTGTGTCACCCTTTTTGGTCCTTAACATTCTAGAATGCCAGTGGAATGTTGAGAGTCGTCGTCGGAATATTGAGAATGGAATGTTGAGGGTCATCGTCGGAATATTGAGAATGGAATGTTGAGTGTCATTGTCGGAATATTGAGAATTGAATGTTGAGGGTCATTGTCGGAATATTGAGAATGGAATGTTAAGGGTCATTGTTGGAATATTGAGAATGGAATGTTGAGTGTCATTGTTGGAATATTGAGAATGGAATGTTGAGTGTCATTGTTGGAATATTGAGAATGGAATGTTGAGTGTCATTGTTGGAATATTGAGAATGGAATGTTGAGTGTCATCGTCAGAATATTGAGAATGGAATGTTGAGTGTCATTGTCGGAATATTGAGAATGGAATGTTGAGTGTCATTGTTGGAATATTGAGAATGGAATGTTGAGTGTCATTGTTGGAATATTGAGAATGGAATGTTGAGTGTCATTGTCGGAATATTGAGAATGGAATGTTGAGTGTCATTGTCGGAATATTGAGAATGGAATGTTGAGTGTCATTGTCAGAATATTGAGAATGGAATGTTGAGTGTCATCGTCAGAATATTGAGAATGGAATGTTGGAATGTTTGACAGGTGACAATTCCATCAGGACTCTTGCAGTGTATTCAGTCCTTAGTATCTTTATCTGTTGGCATGTCACTAACACCTAAGAGGGAATGAAATCACAGTTCATAATGTCTGAAACATTTAGACAAATATCAGTGTTGAGGAAGACATTAAATAACGTGATAGACTGTAGTTTTAGGATATTTACAGGCAGACTGTTTTTCATTTTATATTCTCGGTTAGTATTGCGTACTGAGAGGAAGCCATCTCCGGGCTATTGTGTGGTAATGGCTTTTGGAGCCGGTGTGTTTTGGCTGTGTGTACGTAGCAGAGAGAAAGAGAGAGAGAGAGAGAGAGAGAGAGAGAGAGAGAGAGAGAGAGAGAGAGACAGACAGAGAATGAGATATGGAGAACACTAAACTTATCTCTTCGTCCAGACCTGCAACATGAGGCAGATGTCAAGTCCTGAGGAGCTGCAAGCGGCAGCCGGAGGCCACATTGTTGACTTTATCCCCGTAGTGCTGCCTGATTCCCATGGCTGACTGCGTGACTTGACACAGTGACTCTGACTGCGTGACTGAGAACAGTGATTCTGTGTGCGTCCCAAATGCCAAACTATTCCCTATATGGTGGCTTAATTCTGATCATACTTTTAATCAGATCCCTATGAGCTCTGGTCAAAAGTAGTGCACTATATAGGGGAATAGACTGCCGTTTGGGACGCCGAACCAGCTGACTCTGGTCTCTCTCTCTCTCTCTCTCTCTCTCTCTCTCTCTGCTTTCTTATAATCTATCATTAAGTAGCTAAAGCCTAAAGCTAACTAGAACCCTGCTGATGGCGATCAGCTGGTGGAGAGGGAGAATGGATGATTCTTCTGCTTCAGCTGGTGGAGAGGGAGAATGGATGATTCCTCTGCTTCAGCTGGTAGAGAGGGAGAATGGCTGATTCCTCTGCTTCAGCCTGGTGGAGAGGGAGAATGGATGATTCCTCTGCTTCAGCTGGTGGAGAGGGAGAATGGATGATTCCTCTGCTTCAGCTGGTAGAGAGGGAGAATGGATGATTCTTCTGCTTCACTCTGGTGGAGAGGGAGAATGGATGATTCCTCTGCTTCAGCCTGGTGGAGAGGGAGAATGGATGATTCCTCTGCTTCAGCTGGTGGAGAGGGAGAATGGATGATTCCTCTGCTTCAGCTGGTGGAGAGGGAGAATGGATGATTCCTCTGCTTCAGCTGGTGGAGAGGGAGAATGGATGATTCCTCTGCTTCAGCTGGTAGAGAGGGAGAATGGATGATTCCTCTGCTTCAGCCTGGTGGAGGGGGAGAAAGGATGATTCCTCTGCTTCAGCCTGGCGGAGAGGGAGAATGGATGATTCCTCTGCTTCAGCCTGGTGGAGAGGGATAATGAATGATTCCTCTGCTTCAGCCTGGTGGAGAGGGAGAATGGATGATTCCTCTGCTTCAGCTGGTGGAGAGGGAGAATGGATGATTCCTCTGCTTCAGCCTGGTGGAGAGGGAGAAAGGATGATTCCTCTGCTTCAGCCTGGTGGAGAGAGAGAATGGATGATTCTTCTGCTTCAGCTGGTGGAGAGGGAGAATGGATGATTCCTCTGCTTCAGCTGGTAGAGATGGAGAATGTCTGATTCCTCTGCTTCACTCTGGTGGATAGGGAGAATGGCTGATTCCTCTGCTTCAGCCTGGTAGAGAGGGAGAATGGATGATTCTTCTGCTTCACTCTGGTGGAGAGGGAGAATGGATGATTCCTCTGCTTCAGCCTGGTGGAGAGGGAGAATGGATGATTCCTCTGCTTCAGCTGGTGGAGAGGGAGAATGGATGATTCCTCTGCTTCAGCTGGTGGAGAGGGAGAATGGATGATTCCTCTGCTTCAGCTGGTGGAGAGGGAGAATGGATGATTCCTCTGCTTCAGCTGGTAGAGAGGGAGAATGGATGATTCCTCTGCTTCAGCCTGGTGGAGGGGGAGAAAGGATGATTCCTCTGCTTCAGCCTGGTGGAGAGGGAGAATGGATGATTCCTCTGCTTCAGCTGGTGGAGAGGGAGAATGGATGATTCCTCTGCTTCAGCTGGTGGAGAGGGAGAATGGATGATTCTTCTGCTTCAGCTGGTGGAGAGGGAGAATGGATGATTCTTCTGCTTCAGCTGGTGGAGAGGGAGAATGGATGATTCCTCTGCTTCCGCTGGTGGAGAGGGAGAATGTCTGATTCCTTTGCTTCAGCCTGGTGAAGAGGGAGAATGGATGATTCCTCTGCTTCACTCTGGTTGAGAGGTAGAATGGATGATTCCTCTGCTTCACTCTGGTGGAGAGGGAGAATGGATGATTCCTCTGCTTCAGCCTGGTGGAGAGGGAGAATGGGGTTTCGTTCCATCCCTGTGCTACTGACAGGGGTGGCAAATAGCACCCTATTCCCTTATTAGTGCACTACTTTTGGCTGGGCTCTAGTCAGCCGTAGTGCACTACTTTTGACTGGGCTCTAGTCAGCCGTAGTGCACTACTTTTGACTGGGCTCTAGTCAGCCGTAGTGCACTACTTTTGACTGGGCTCTAGTCAGCCCTAGTGCACTACTTTTGACTGGGCTCTAGTCAGCCGTAGTGCACTACTTTTGACTGAGTTCTAGTCAGCCGTAGTGCACTACTTTTGACTGAGCTCTAGTCAGCCGTAGTGCACTACTTTTGACTGAGCTCTAGTCAGCAGTAGTGCACTACAGTATGTAGGGCGTAGGGTGCCATTTGGAAAGCATACAGAGAGGTAGAGCTCTGAGTTTTCGTCCTGTCTGGCACGGAGGGCTTCAGCTGTGTTGTTAACCCTCAAGGCCATGTCAGGAAATATTTTGTTTTGATGAGGGTAATTATTAAAATGTAACCCCGGGGTAGCTCTCCCACCCTCTTCACCCCGCGGACACTGGAGTCTCTATTCAAAGTATCTTCTTACTGTATTTATTCACTGGTGGCTGGTGTCCCAATCAAATAAAATACCTGATTGAATCACTTGAAAAGAATCCAAACTAAAGTGACATACCACATGATACCATATAATCTACCCATGGATAAAAGATTGATTAAAAACAACAGAATGTTTTAGTTATGTGCCAAACAACAGCACAGTGGTGGTTGCTAAGGCTTCACCTAATGGGCATCCACATCAAGAATATAAAAGAAGAGCACAGTGGTGGTTGCTAAGGCTTCACTTCATGCGCATCCACATCAAGAATATAAAAGAAGAGCACAGTGGTGGTTGCTAAGGCTTCACTTCATGGGGATCCACATCCAGAATATAAAAGAAGAGCACAGTGGTGGTTGCTAAGGCTTCACTTCATGGGGATCCACATCCAGAATACAAAGAAGAGCACAGTGGTGGTTGATAAGGCTTCACTTCATGGGGATCCACATCCAGAATACAAAGAAGAACACAATGGTGGTTGCTAAGGCTTCACCTAATGGGGATCCACATCCAGAATACAAAGAAGAACACAATGGGGGTTGCTAAGGCTTCACTTCATGGGGATCGACTTCCAGAATACAAAGAAGAACACAATGGGGGTTGCTAAGGCTTCACTTCATGGGGATCCACATCCAGAATACAAAGAAGAACACAATGGGGGTTGCTAATGCTTCACTTCATGGGGATCCACATCCTGAATACAAAGAAGAACACAATGGGGGTTGCTAAGGCTTCACTTCATGGGGATCCACATCCAGAATACATAATAAATCATAAACAAGTTAACTAAATCCAATGTTTGGGTCTCTCCACTCCCACCATTTAATATACCATATATTCGGCCCATCCAATATGAAACATTTATAAAAATGAACATGACTGAATAATGTTTTAGTTATGTGGACTATGTTTTAGTTATGACGGCACAGAGAAGATGGCTAACGTTTTACATGCCCGATAACCGATTGTGTTTTTATCTTCGTTTTTTTGCGTTGGTTGTAACTTATTTTTTAAACTTATTTTTTACATAATGTTGCTGCTACCGTCTCTTAAGACCGAAAAAATAACTTCTGGACATCAGAACAGCGATCACTCATCACGAACAGGCAGAATCCTTTTTTTCCCCTTTAACAAGTTTGACGAGCCCGGCGTGAAGGACATACTGCTTTCCCAGGAACAGGCCCAAATCCCCATCATTTGCGTGAAGTGATGACGGAGAAAAAGAGGACCGAGGTCCGGCTGCCTTCTGAGAATTCGTAGGCGATCGAATAAACCGTTAAATAAATCGAATAAACCTTCCGTTCTTCTAGCTAACGTGCAATCATTAGAACATAAAATCGTGGACCTACGTAGGAAGATTAAACTACAAACAGGGCATTAAAAATGGTAATATCTATTTCTTCACGGAGTTGTGGCTGAACGATGACAATATCAACATACAGATGGCTGGTTATACGCTGTATCGGCAGGATAGAACAGCAGCATCTGGGAAGACAAGGGGTGGTGGACTATGCATATATGTAAACAACAGCTGGTGCACGATATCTAAGGAAGTGTCTAAGGTTTTGCTCGCCTGAGGTAGAGTATCTCATGATAAGCTGTAGAATCAATCAATCAAATGTATTTATAAAGCCCTTCTTGCATCAGCTGATGTCACAAAGTGCTGTACAGAAACCCAGCCTAAAACCCCAAACAGCAAGCAATGCAGGTGTAGAAGCACAGTAGCTAGGAAAAACTCCCTAGAAAGGCCAGAACCTAAGAAGAAACCTAGAGAGGAACCAGGCTATGAGGGGTGGTCAGTCCTCTTCTGGCTGTGCCGGGTGGAGATAATAACAGAACATGGCCAAGATGTTCAAATGTTCATAAATGACCAGCAGTGTCAAATAATAGAACACACTATCTACCTAGAGAGTTTTCATCTGTATTTTTCGTAGCTGTCTACATACCACCACAGACCAATGCCGGCACTAAGATCACACTCAAAGATCTGTATTCCGCCATAAGCAAACAGGAAAATGCTCATCCAAAGGCGATGCTCCTAGTGTCCGGGGGCTTTAAATGCAGGGAAACCTAAATTTGTTTTACCCAAATTTCTATCAACATGTTAAATGTGCAACCAGAGGGGGAAAAAACTCTAGACCACCTTTACCCCCCACACACAGACACGTACAAAAGTCTCCCTCACCCTCCATCTGACCATAATTCTAGCCTCCTAATTCCTGCTTACAAGCAAAAAATAAAGCAGGAACCACCAGTGACTCAGTCAGTAAGGAAGTGGTCAGATGAAGCAGATGCTAAGCTACCGGACTGTTTTGCTAGCACAGACTGGAATATGTTGCCGGGATTCTTCCTATGGCATTGAGGAATATACCACATCTGTCACTGGCTTCATCAATAAGTGCATTGTTGATGTCATCCCCACAGTGACCGTACGTACATACCCCAACCAGAAGCCATGGATTACAGGCAACATCCGCAATGAGCTAAACGCTAGAGCTGTCGCTTTCAAGGAGCGGGACTCTAACCCGGAAGCTTATAAGAAATCCCACTATGCCCACCGACGAACCATCAAACAGGACTAAGATGACAGGGCGTGCAAACCATTACAGACTACAAAGGGAAGCACAGCCGAGAGTTGCCCAGTGACACGAGCCTACCAGACGAGCTGAACTACTTCTATGCTCGCTTCGAGGCAAATAACACTGAAACATGCATGAGAGCATCAACTGTTCCGGATCACTATTTGATCACGCTCTCCGCAGCTGATGTGAGTAAGACCTTTAAACAGGTTAAAATTCACAAGGCCGCAGGGCCAGGCGGTTTACCAGGACGTGTATTGCGAGCATGCGCTGACCAACTGGCAAGTGTCTTCACTGACATTTTTAAACTCTCCCTGTCCGAGTCTGTAATACCAACATGTTTTAAGCAGACCACCATTATCCCTGTGCCCAATAACACTAATGTAACCTGCCTAAATGACTACTGACCCGTAGCACTCACACCTGTAGTCATGAAGTGCTTTAAAAGGCTGGTCATGGCTCACATCAACACCATTATCCCAGAAACCCCAGACCCACTCCAATTCTCATACCTCTCTAACAGATCCACAGATGATGCAATATCTATCTTTCCCACCTGGACAAAAGGAACACCTATGTGAGAATGCTATTCATTGAACACAGCTCAGCATTCAACACCATAATGCCTTCAACACTCATCAAATAAGATAAGGACCCTGGGACTAAACACCTCCCTCTGCAACTGGATCCTGGACTTCCTGACAGGCCGCCCCCAGGTGGTAAGAGTAGGTAAAAACACATCCGCCACGCTGATCCTCAACACAGTGGCCCCTCAGGGTTGCATGATCAGTCCCCTCCTGTACTCCCTGTTCACTAATGACTGCACGGCCAGGCAAAACTCGAACACCATTAAGTTTGCCGATGACACAACAGTGGTAGGCCTGATCACCGACAACAACGAGACAGCCAATAGGGAGGAGGTCAGAGATCAAGACAAAGGAGAGGATTGTGGACTACAAGAAAAGGAGGATCGCTGTAGTGGAGCAGGTTGAGAGCTTCAAGTTCCTTGGTGTCCACATCACCAACAAACTAACATGGTCCAAGCACACCAAGACAGTTGTGAAGAGGGTACAACAAAACCTATTCCCCTTCAGGAGACTGAAAAGATTTGGCATGGGTCCTCAGATCCTCAAAAGGTTCTACAGCTGCACCATCGAGAGCATCCTGACTGGTTGTATCACTGCCTGGTACCTCTATACCAGGCGGTGTCAGAGGAAGGCGCTAAAAATGGTCAAAGTATCCAGCCACCCTAGTCATAGACTGTTCTCTCTGCTACCACACGTTAAGTGGTACCGGAGCGCCAAGTGTAGGTCCAAGAGGCTTCTAAACAGCTTCTACCCCCAAGCCATAAGACTCCTAAACATCTAATCAAATGGCTACTCAGACTATTTGCATTGCCACCTCTCCCCCCTTTTACACCACTGCTACTCTCTGTTATCATCTATGCATAGTCACTTTAATAACTCTACCTACATGTACAGTATGTTTGAAACTGTGATGACCCAGAAGAACCCCAGGAAGAATAGGGCTCATTAAGGTGTCAGTTAACGGGGATTCATAATAATGAAGGCAAACCAATCCAATAGTTTCTCACGGCTTTGCTGCTTGAACCCTTCTCTGATTGAGGGTTAAATATGGAAGACACATGTGCAACTGACTAGGTATCCCCCTTTCCCTAATGAATAATTAATCACAGGTAATTAATAATTAATCAAACTCATTCCATGGAGGAACGAATGTGTCTGTGCGTTTTCACTCCTCCCTTGTACTTGAACTCTCTTCACCTTGTTGTCTAGGTCTTCATTGGCTAGTTAGGAACTCTCCTCACCTTGTTGTCAAGGTCTACATTGGCTAATTAGGAACTCCCCTCACCTGGTTGTCTAGGTCTTCATTGGCTAGTTAGGAACTCCCCCCACCTTGTTGTCTAGGTCTTCATTGGCTAGTTAGGGACTCCCCTCACCTGGTTGTCTAGGTTTTCATTGGCTAGTTAGGAACTCTCCTCACCTTGTTGTCTTCATTGGCTAGTTAGGAACTCTCCTCACCTGGTTGTCTAGGTCTTCATTGGCTAGTTAGGAACTCTCCTCACCTGGTTGTCTAGGTCTTCATTGGATAGTTAGGAACTCTCCTCACCTGGTTGTCTAGGTCTTCATTGGCTAGTTAGGAACTCTATTCACCTGGTTGTCTAGGTCTTCATTGGCTAGTTAGGAACTCTCCTCACCTGGTTGTCTAGGTCTTCATTGGCTAGCTAGGAACTCTCCTCACCTTGTTGTCTAGGTCTTCATTGGCTAGTTAGGAACTCCCCTCACCTGATTGTCTAGGTCTTCATTGGCTAGTTAGGAACTCCCCTCACCTGGTTGTCTAGGTCTTCATTGGCTAGTTAGGAACTCCCCTCACCTGGTTGTCTAGGTCTTCATTGGCTAGTTAGGAACTCCCCTCACCAGGTTGTCTTCATTGGCTAGTTAGGAACTCTCCTCACCTGGTTGTCTTCATTGATTAGTTAGAAACTCTCCTCGCCTTGTTGTCTAGGTCTTCTTTGATTAGTTAAGAACTCCCCTCACCTGGTTGTCTCGGTAACTTCATTGATTAGTTAGGAACTCCCCTCACCTGGTTGTCTTCATTGATTAGTTAGAAACTCCCCTCACCTGGTTGTCTAGGCCTTCATTGATTAGTTAGGAACTCCCCTCACCTGGTTGTCTTCATTGATTAGTTAGGAACTCCCCTCACCTGGTTGTCTTCATTGATTAGTTAGAAACTCCCCTCACCTGGTTGTCTCGGTAACTTCATTGATTAGTTAGGAACTCCCCTCACCTGGTTGTCTCGGTAACTTCATTGATTAGTTAGGAACTCCCCTCACCTGGTTGTCTCGGTAACTTCATTGATTAGTTAGGAACTCCCCTCACCTGGTTGTGTAGGTCTTCATTGGGAACCAATTAAAAGGAAATAACAAAACCAGCAGCCATTGGGCCCCTCACATGGAATGAGTTTGACAGACCTGGAATAAATTAAGAATAACCTACTGAATTAAAGCCAGGGTTTTGGGTCTCTCCCAGCCATATAATATGCCTTATGATCTGCCCATGCACTGTAAACATGGATAAAACAAACATGAGTGAGGAATATGTTTCATTTATGAGTCAGGATGAATTCAGTGAACTTAAAGCTAATGTTTTGGGCCTCTCCATTCCAGCCAAGTTCTGTGGAGACCCTGGTACCCCAGCCAAGGGGAAAAGAGAAGGACGAAGTTTAATCTACAAGTCAGAGGTTACCTTCAGCTGTAGCGCCCCCTATGTCCTGGTGGGGTCAACTACACGCATCTGTCAGGACGACAGCACCTGGAGCGGCTCTCAGCCACGATGCATAGGTAGGTAACAACATCATACTGTAACGGCTACAGTCTATAGGTAACAACATACTGTAACAGCTATAGTCTATAGGTAACAACATACTGTAACAACTACAGTCTATAGGTAACAACATCATACTGTAACAGCTACAGTCTATAGGTAACAACATACTGTAACAGCTACAGTCTATAGGTAACAACATCATAATGTAACAACTACAGTCTATAGGTAACAACATACTGTAACAGCTATAGTCTATAGGTAACAACATACTGTAACAGCTACAGTCTATAGGTAACAACATACTGTAACAGCTACAGTCTATAGGTAACAACATCATACTGTAACAACTACAGTCTATAGGTAACAACATCATACTGTAACAGCTACAGTCTATAGGTAACAACATCATACTGTAACAGTTACAGTCTATAGGTAACAACATCATACTGTAACAGCGACAGTCTATAGGTAACAACAACATACTGTAACAACTACAGTCTATAGGTAACAACAACATACTGTAACAACTACAGTCTATAGGTAACAACATCATACTGTAACAGCTACAGTCTATAGGTAACAACATACTGTAACAACTACAGTCTATAGGTAACAACATCATACTGTAACAGCTACAGTCTATAGGTAACAACATACTGTAACAACTACAGTCTATAGGTAACAACATCATACTGTAACAACTACAGTCTATAGGTAACAACATACTGTCACAACTACAGTCTATAGGTAACAACATACTGTAACAGCTACAGTCTATAGGTAACAACATACTGTAACAGCTACAGTCTATAGGTAACAACATACTGTCACAGCTACAGTCTATAGGTAACAACATACTGTAACAGCTACAGTCTATAGGTAACATTTCTAAGTGACCCCAAACTTTTGAACGGTAGTGTATATTTACAATCCCCTTGTCCAAACATCAAAATAAAGAACGTAGATGCTGTTCCACTTAGAAAAGACCTTATAGATCATTTGGTCCCGCGTAAAGGTGGTGCAATAATGAGGGATTTAAGTCAAGGTACAAATACACCATTTACGTGTGCATGATTCGGGTCTAAATCGGGTCTGAATCGAGTCTGAATCGGGACTGAATCGGGACTGAATCGGGTCTGAATCGGGTCTGAATCGGGTCTGAATCGGCCCCCCATATCTTTAAGAGACTCTACAAAGTATGCTTCCGTAGATATGACAGACTCATCCTCATGATAGTAACCCAGGGTGATTGTGATCTATGTCCTTCTAGAACCATCCAGGACGACCTGTGAGAACCCAGGAACACCTGAATACGGCTCCATGAACATCAGCCTGGGGTTCAAGGTACGGTTGAAAGGACTGTTCCCTTCTAGATACCTTTCAAGTGGCAATCTGGGATGGGTACATCCCCCATGGTTAAAACTATCATTTAAAAAACTCATAGACGGTCAATCCTTGCATCCATAGCTCTGTCTATGAATTTGAGAGTGGTTACATTTCTCCTGCCCCAATCCCTCAGCTTTTTACCAAAGAAAGTGGTGACCATTTTGAACCCCAGTACAGTATGTTACACTGAGACTGTACTGGACCAACGGTGATAGAGTACTGGTTTAAGGTTTAAAACTGTCTGGTTCTGAGGGTACAGTATGTTGGACTGAGACTGTACTGGACCAACGATGATAGAGTACTGGTTTAAGGTTTAAAACTGTCTGGTTCTGAGGGTACAGTATGTTGGACTGAGACTGTACTGTACCAACGATGATAGAGTACTGGTTTAAGGTTTAAAACTGTCCGGTTCTGAGGGTACAGTATGTTGGACTGAGACTGTCCTGTACCAACGATGATAGAGTACTGGTTTAAGGTTTAAAACTGTCTGGTTCTGAGGGTGCCGTATGTTGGACTGAGACTGTACTGGACCAACGATGATAGAGTACTGGTTTAAGGTTGTGTCTGGTTCTGAGGGTGCAGTATGTTGTACTGAGACTGTACTGTACCAACGATGATAGATTACTGGTTTAAGGTTGTGTCTGGTTCTGAGGGTGCAGTATGTTGGACTGGGAGCGTGTGTGAACTGACTGTACTGAAACTGTACGGAGATGTGATGATATGTGAAACCACAGTCCAACCCACCAGCTGGAAGATCTAAATGTGTCTGGATTGGAATCATCTTGTATTCTATTGGATGATGTTATATTGGCGCAAGGCAGTCTCTCTCTCTCTCGCGCTCTCTCTGTCTCTCACTCTCTCTCTGTCTCTCTCTCTCTCTCTCTCTCTCTGTCTCTCTGTCTCTCACGCTCTCTCTGTCTCTCTCTCTGTCTCTCTCTCTCTCTGTCTCTCTCTCTCTCTCTCTCTCTGTCTCTCTCTCTGTCTCTCTCTCTCTCTGTCTCTCTGTCTCTCTCTCTCTCTGTCTCTCTCTCTCTCTCTCTCTGTCTCTCTCTCTCTCTCTCTCTCTCTCTCTCTCTCTCTCTGTCTCTCTGTCTCTCACTCTCTCTCTGTCTCTCTGTGTATCTCTCTGTCTCTCTGTCTCTCTCTCTCTCTCTCTCTGTCTCTCTCTCTCTCTCTGTCTCTGTGTCTCTCTCTCTGTCGCTCTCTCTCCCTCTCTCTCCCTCTCTCTCTCTCTGTATGTCTCTCTCGCTCTCACACAAATGTGCTTTACACACATTTCCAATAGTGATGCAATTTGCTAAAAACAAACAGTCTTTAGAGGTTAATTAGACTAAACTGTCTTTTGGGGTTAATTAGACTTAACTGTCTTTAGAGGTTAATTAGACTTAACTGTCTTTAGAGGTTAATTAGACTTAACTGTCTTTTGGGGTTAATTGGACTTATCTGTCTTTTGGGGGTTAATTAGACTTAACTGTCTTTTGGGGGTTAATTAGACTTAACTGTCTTTGAGGTTAATTAGACTTAACTGTCTTTTGGAGGTTAATTAGACTTAACTGTCTTTTGGAGGTTAATTAGACTTAACTGTCTTTTGGGGTTAATTAGACTTAACTGTCTTTTGGGGTTAATTAGACTTAACTGCAGTAAGGGGTTTAGTAATGTCTGTCTGTCTCTCTGAACCAGGTGAGCAGTAAGGAGTTTAGTAATGTCTGTCTGTCTGAACCAGGTGGGCAATAAGGGGTTTAGTAATGTCTGTCTGTCTGAACCAGGTGGGCAGTAAGGAGTTTAGTAATATCTGTCTGTCTGTCTCTCTGAACCAGGTGGGCAGTAAGGTGGAGTTTAGTAATGCCTGTCTGTCTGTCTCTCTGAACCAGGTGGGCAATAAGGGGTTTAGTAATGTCTGTCTCTCTGAACCAGGTGGGCAGTAAGGTGGAGTTTAGTAATGCCTGTCTGTCTGTCTGTCTCTCTGAACCAGGTGGGCAGTAAGGGGTTTAGTAATGTCTGTCTGTCTGTCTGTCTGTCTGAACCAGGTGGGCAATAAGGGGTTTAGTTCTGTCTGTCTGTCTGAACCAGGTGGTCAGTAAGGAGTTTAGTAATATCTGTCTGTCTGTCTCTCTGAACCAGGTGGGCAGTAAGGTGGAGTTTAGTAATGTCTGTCTGTCTCTCTGAACCAGGTGGTCAGTAAGGTGGAGTTTAGTAAGGTCTGTCTCTCTGAACCAGGTGGGCAGTAAGGTGGAGTTTAGTAATAATGTCTGTCTCTCTGAACCAGGTGGGCAGTAAGGGGTTTAGTAATGTCTGTCTCTCTGAACCTGGTTCTGTCTGTCTGAACCAGGTGGGCAGTAAGGTGGAGTTTAGTAATGTCTGTCTGTCTGAACCAGGTGGTCAGTAAGGTGGAGTTTAGTAATGTCTGTCTGTCTGTCTCTCTGAACCAGGTGGGCAGTAAGATGGAGTTTAGTAATGTCTGTCTGTCTGTCTGAACCAGGTGTGGTGTAAGATCTGTCTGTCTGTCTGTCTCTCTGAACCAGGTGGACAGTAAGGTGGAGTTTAGTAATGTCTGTCTCTCTCTCTGAACCAGGTGGACAGTAAGGTGGAGTTTAGTAATGTCTGTCTGTCTGTCTCTCTGAACCAGGTGGGCAGTAAGGTGGAGTTCCAGTGCCAGCAGGGCCACCTACTCCAGGGTTCCACCACCCGACTCTGCCTGTCTGACCTCACCTGGAGCGGCTCTCAGCCAACATGCATCCGTGAGCTCTCCTTATCTCTTCCTCTGTCATCTTCCTCTCCTGACCTCTTCTTGTCTGTCTCTCTTCTCCCTCCACCTCTCCACTCTCCTCTCTCCCCTCTCTTATTCTTCAGTCCCCTCTCCTCTTCCTCAGTCCGCTCTCCTCTCTCCCCTCTCCTATTCCTCAGTTCCCCCTCCTCTCTCCTCTTCCTATCCCCTCTCCTCTCTCCCCTCTCCTATTCCTCAGTTCCCCCTCCTGTCTCCTCTTCTGCAGTCCCCTCTCCTCTCTCCCCTCTCCTATTCCTCAGTTCCCCCTCCTCTCTCCTCTTCTGCAGTCCCCTCTCCTCTCTCGTCTCTCTGCTCTTCCCTCTCTTTGCTCTTTCCTCTCTCTTCTCTCCTCTTCCTCAGTCCTCTCTCTGCTCTCACAACCTCTCCTCTTCCTCAGTCCTCTATCCTCTATCTTCTATCCTCTCTCCTCTTCCTCAGTCCTCTATCCTCTCTACTCTCTCCTCTCTTCTCCGTCCTCCCTCCTCTCCACTTCACATCTCCTGCTCCACTCTGCAATCAACTCCATGCCATTATGAGTGTGTCTGCCAGTGAAGTGTTGTTGACATGATTACTGATGTGTAGTGTAGCCTGAAGTGTGTAGAATGTTGCCGGGCCAATCGCTGTCAGTTTCCCTATGAAGTGTGTAGAATGTTGCCGGGCCAATCGCAGTCAATTTCCCTATGAAGTGTGTAGAATGTTGCCTGGCCAATCGCTGTCAGTTTCCCTATGAAGTGTGTAGAATGTTGCCTGGCCAATAGCTGTCAGTTTCCCTATGAAGTGTGTAGAATGTTGCCTGGCCAATTGCTGTCAGTTTCCCTATGAAGTGTGTAGAATGTTGCCTGGCAATTCGCTGTCAGTTTCCCTATGAAGTGTGTAGAATGTTGCCTGGACAATCGCTGTCAGTTTCCCTATGAAGTGTGTAGAATGTTGCCTGGCCAATTGCTGTCAGTTTCCTTATGAAGTGTGTAGAATGTTGCCTGGCCAATCGCTGTCAGTTTCCCTATGAAGTGTGTAGAATGTTGCCGGGCCAATCGCTGTCAGTTTCCCTATGAAGTGTGTAGAATGTTGCCTGGCCAATCGCTGTCAGTTTCCTTATGAAGTGTGTAGAATGTTGCCTGGCCAATCACTGTCAGTTTCCCTATGAAGTGTGTAAAATGTTGCCTGGCCAATCACTGTCAGTTTCCCTATGAAGTGTGTAGAATGTTGCCTGGCCAATCGCTGTCAGTTTCCCTATGAAGTGTGTAGAATGTTGCCTGGCCAATCGCTGTCAGTTTCCCTATGAAGTGTGTAGAATGTTGCCTGGCCAATCGCTGTCAGTTTCCCTATGAAGTGTGTAGAATGTTGCCTGGCCAATCGCTGTCAGTTTCCCTATGAAGTGTGTAGAATGTTGCCTGTCCAATCGCTGTCAGTTTCCATATGAAGTGTGTAGAATGTTGCCTGGCCAATCGCTGTCAGTTTCCCTATGAAGTGTGTAGAATGTTGCCTGGCCAATCGCTCTCAGTTTCCCTATGAAGTGTGTAGAATGTTGCCTGGCCAATCGCTGTCAGTTTCCCTATGAAGTGTGTAGAATGTTGCCTGGCCAATCGCTGTCATTTTCCCTATGAAGTGTGTAGAATGTTGCCTGGCCAATCGCTGTCAGTTTCCCTATGAAGTGTGTAGAATGTTGCCTGGCCAATCGCTGTCAGTTTCCCTATGAAGTGTGTAGAATGTTGCCTGGCCAATCGCTGTCAGTTTCCCTATGAAGTGTGTAGAATGTTGCCTGGCCAATCGCTCTCAGTTTCCCTATGAAGTGTGTAGAATGTTGCCTGTCCAATCGCTGTCAGTTTCCATATGAATTGTGTAGAATGTTGCCTGGCCAATCGCTGTCAGTTTCCCTATGAAGTGTGTAGAATGTTGCCGGGCCAATCGCTCTCAGTTTCCCTATGAAGTGTTTAGAATGTTGCCTGGCCAATCGCTGTCAGTTTCCCTATGAAGTGTGTAGAATGTTGCCTGGCCAATCGCTGTCAGTTTCCCTATGAAGTGTGTAGAATGTTGCCTGGCCAATCGCTCTCAGTTTCCCTATGAAGTGTGTAGAATGTTGCCTGGCAAATCGCTGTCAGTTTCCCTATGAAGTGTTTAGAATGTTGCCTGGCCAATCGCTGTCAGTTTCCTTATGAAGTTTGTAGAATGTTGCCTGGCCAATCGCTGTCAGTTTCCCTATGAAGTGTGTAGAATGTTGCCTGGCCAATCGCTGTCAGTTTCCCTATGAAGTGTGTAGAATGCTGCCTGGCCAATCGCTGTCAGTTTCCCTATGAAGTGTGTAGAATGTTGCCTGGCCAATCGCTGTCAGTTTCCCTATGAAGTGTGTAGAATGTTGCCTGGCCAATCGCTGTCAGTTTCCCTATGAAGTGTGTAGAATGCTGCCTGGCCAATCGCTGTCAGTTTCCGTATGAAGTGTGTAGAATGCTGCCTGGCCAATCGCTGTCAGTTTCCTTATGAAGTGTGTAGAATGTTGCCTGGCCAATCGCTGTCAGTTTCCCTATGAAGTGTGTAGAATGTTGCCTGGCCAATCGCTGTCAGTTTCCCTATGAAGTGTGTAGAATGTTGCCTGGCCAATCGCTCTCAGTTTCCCTATGAAGTGTGTAGAATGTTGCCTGGCCAATCGCTGTCAGTTTCCCTATGAAGTGTGTAGAATGTTGCCTGGCCAATCGCTGTCAGTTTCCCTATGAAGTGTGTAGAATGTTGCAGAGCCAATCGCTGTCAGTTTCCCTATGAAGTGTGTAGAATGTTGCCTGGCCAATCACTGTCAGTTTCCCTATGAAGTGTGTACAATGTTGCCTGGCCAATCGCTGTCAGTTTCCCTATGAAGTGTGTAGAATGTTGCCTGGCCAATCGCTGTCAGTTTCCCTATGAAGTGTGTACAATGTTGCCTGGCCAATCTCTGTCAGTTTCCCTATGAAGTGTGTACAATGTTGCCTGGCCAATCGCTGTCAGTTTCCCTATGAAGTGTGTAGAATGTTGCCTGGCCAATCGCTGTCAGTTTCCCTATGAAGTGTGTAGAATGTTGCCGGGCCAATCGCTGTCAGTTTCCCTATGAAGTGTGTAGAATGTTGCCTGGCCAATCGCTGTCAGTTTCCTTATGAAGTGTGTAGAATGTTGCCTGGCCAATCGCTGTCAGTTTCCCTATGAAGTGTGTAGAATGTTGCCTGGCCAATCGCTGTCAGTTTCCCTATGAAGTGTGTAGAATGTTGCCTGGCCAATCGCTGTCAGTTTCCCGAAGCCAGAGGGGCTTTTCCACTGGGACCCGCCAGATCACATGTGGAGTAAACACACGACTGATGAATTCAACGTTAGTATTTTAAGAGTGATAAGTGCCTGCTATTTACACTTATTCATCCAACGTTAAAAGGAAACATTAATACTGTACACATTTGCATAGGATTATGATTTATTGCTGATGAAAATTATATTTCATAATCACTATTATCATAACTACTCCCCTAGACAGAGTTCCCATTGGAATTACCCTTTGATGGAAAAATTGCTTTGTTAGCTAATACAACGTCTGTATCCTCCAGCCGTACCCCAATGGTGTGCCTGTGTGGTTATTTATGTACAGTATCTCAGTGGTCTGTCTGATCTGTCTACTGCACTGCCATGTGGTGTGGTCCTGTCCTGTCTGGTCCTGTCCTGTCTGGTCCTGTCCTGGCTGCTCCTGTCCTGTCTGGTCCTGTCCTGTCTGGTCCTGTCCTGTCTGGTCCTGTCTGGTCCTGTCCTGGCTGCTCCTGTCCTGTTTGGTCCTGTCCTGTCTGGTCCTGTCCTGGCTGCTCCTGTCCTGGCTGCTCCTGTCCTGTCTGGTCCTGTCCTGTCTGGTCCTGTCTGGTCCTGTCCTGTCTGGTCCTGTCCTGGCTGCTCCTGTCCTGGCTGCTCCTGTCCTATCTGGTCCTGTCCTGTCTTGTCCTGTCTGGTCCTGTCCTGTCTGGTCCTGTCTGGTCCTGTCCTGTCTGGTCCTGTCCTGGCTTCTCCTGTCCTGTTTGGTCCTGTCCTGTCTGGTCCTGTCCTGGCTGCTCCTGTCCTGGCTGCTCCTGTCCTGTCTGGTCCTGTCCTGTCTGGTCCTGTCTTGTCCTGTCCTGTCTGGTCCTGTCCTGGCTTCTCCTGTCCTGTCTGTTTCTGTCTGGTCCTGTCCTGTCTGGTCCTGTCCTGGCTGCTCCTGTCCTGTCTGGTCCTGTCTGGTCCTGTCCTGTCTGGTCCTGTCCTGGCTGCTCCTGTCCTGTCTGCTCCTGACCTGTCTGGTCCTGTCCTGTCTGGTCCTGTCCTGTCTGGTCCTGTCCTGTCTGGTCCTGTCCTGTCTGGTCCTGTCTGGTCCTGTCCTGTCTGGTCCTGTCCTGTTTGGTCCTGTCCTGTCTGGTCCTGTCCTGTCTGGTCCTGTCCTGGCTGCTCCTGTCCTGTCTGCTCCTGTCCTGTCTGCTCCTGTCTGGTCCTGTCCTGTCTGCTCCTGTCCTGTCTGGTCCTGTCCTGGCTGCTCCTGTCCTGTCTGGTCCTGTCTGGTCCTGTCCTGTCTTCTCCTGTCCTGTCTGTTCCTGTCTGGTCCTGTCCTGTCTGGTCCTGTCCTGTCCTGTCTGGTCCTGTCCTGTCCTGGCTGGTCCTGTCTGCCCCTGTCCTGTCTGCTCTTGTCCTGTCTGCTCCTGTCTGCTCCTGTCCTGTCTGGTCCTGTGTGTTCCTGTCCTGTCTGGTCCTGTGTGTTCCTGTCCTGTCTGCTCCTGTCTTCTCCGGTCCTGTCTGCTCCTGTCCTGTCTGCTCCTATGTGCTCATGTCCTGTCTGCTCCTGTCCTGTCTGGTCCTGTGTGCTCCTGTCCTGTCTGGTCCTGTCCTGTCTGGTCCTGGTCCTCCCTCCACCTCCCTAACGTCCCTCTCTTACTCATGTCTGTGTGGGAGCCGTCCTGCAGCTGAAGACAGCCACAGCCTCTCATTTCATCTACTCTCAGCATCATATTAAAATCACAAAGTCAGTCCATGGTCTGGACCAGCTCCCTAACACACACACACATCAGTTGGATGAATCTCCGAGTGAGAGAGGAGGGAGGAAGAGAGGGGGGAGAGAGGAAGGGGAAGAGAGGGGGGAGAGAAAGATGGGGGGAGGGAGAGATGAAGAGGGGATAGAGAGAGAGACACACACAGAGAGACACAGAGAGAGACACAGAGAGACACAGAGAGACACAGAGAGAGAGAGAGACAGAGAGACAGACACAGAGAGAGAGAGAGACACAGAGAGAGAGACACAGAGAGAGAGACACACATAGAGAGACACACAGAGAGACACACACAGAGACACACAGAGAGACAGTGAGAGAGAGAGAGACACAGAGACAGAGAGACACAGAGAGAGACAGAGACAGAGAGAGACAGAGAGAGATACAGAGAGAGAGAGACACAGAGAGAGACACAGAGAGAGACAGAGAGAGACACAGAGAGAGAGACTGAGACACTGAGAGAGAGACTGAGACACTGTCTTTCTCCCTCCTCCTCCCTCATTCCCTCCTCCATTCCCTCCTCCATCTTCTCTCTGTGATGGAGCAGAACACAGCCCTTCCCTCCTCCATTCCCTCCTCCATCTTCTCTCTGTGATGGAGCAGAACACAGCCCTTCCCTCCTCCATTCCCTCCTCCATCTTCTCTCTGTGATGGAGCAGAACACAGCCCTTCCCTCCTCCATTCCCTCCTCCATCTTCTCTCTGTGATGGAGCAGAACACAGCCCTTCCCTCTTCCATTCCCTCCTCCATCTTCTCTCTGTGATGGAGCAGAACACAGCCCTCTCCTCCTCTCTCCTCCTCCCTCATTCCCTCCTCCATCTTCTCTCTGTGATGGAGCAGAACACAGCCCTCTCCTCCTCCCTCTCCTCCTCTCTCCTCCTCCCTCATTCCCTCCTCCATCTTCTCTCTGTGATGGAGCAGCACACAGCCCTCTCCTCCTCCCTGTTTTCTATTAGAGTTAATGTCACTAAAACAACATGAAGGGCCAATTCACTGTTGTGACTCTGTCACTAAAACAACATGAAGGGCCAATTCACTGTTGTGACTGTCACTAAAACAACAGGAAGGGCCAATTCACTGTTGTGACTCTGTCACTAAAACAACATGAAGGGCCAATTCACTGTTGTGACTCTGTCACTAAAACAACATGAAGGGCCAATTCACTGCTGTGACTCTGTCATGAACTCATATCTTCAACTCATTCGTTTAGTAGATTCAGGATATCTTCAACTCATTAGTTTAGTAGATTCAGGATATCTTCAACACATTAGTTTAGTAGATTCAGGATATCTTCAACTCATTAGTTTAGTAGATTAAGGATATCTTCAACTCATTAGTTTAGTAGATTCAGGATACCTTCAACTCATTAGTTTAGTAGATTCAGGATATCTTCAACTCATTAGTTTAGTAGATTCAGGATATCTTCAACTCATTAGTTTAGTAGATTCAGGATACCTTCAACTCATTAGTTTAGTAGATTCAGGATATCTTCAACTCATTAGTTTAGTAGATTCAGGATATCTTCAACTCATTAGTTTAGTAGATTCAGGATACCTTCAACTCATTAGTTTAGTAGATTCAGGATATCTTCAACTCATTAGTTTAGTAGATTCAGGATATCTTCAACTCATTAGTTTAGTAGATTCAGGATATCTTCAACTCATTAGTTTAGTAGATTCAGGATATCTTCAACTCATTAGTTTAGTAGATTCAGGATATCTTCAACTCATTAGTTTAGTAGATTCAGGATATCTTCAACTCATTAGTTTAGTAGATTCAGGATATCTTCAACTCATTAGTTTAGTAGATTCAGGATATCTTCAACTCATTAGTTTAGTAGATTCAGGATATCTTCAACTCATTAGTTTAGTAGATTCAGGATATCTTCAAAGCAGTCTGGTATTGTATAAACACTGCAGCCAGTCTTTGTTCACAGTCCTGATGGGGAGGCAGATAGAGCCTTATGGACCCTGATGAAAAGTAGTGCACTATATAGGGCATAAGGTGCCATTTGGGCCCTGATCTAAAGTAGTACACTATATAGGGAATAGTGTTCTATTTGGGAGGCAGCCTATCTACTGCTCTCTCAGTTGACCAACAACTTGCTTTAGGCCAAGCAGAAAAACCCTGAGACGCCTGCTAATACAAACACTGATTGCTTCATTATCAGGGATACGCACCCCCAGGAAACCCTGCTTCTCTGAGTCCATGTCGTCTATACACACTGATCTACACCCCCCCCCCCAAACCAATATCCACGTGATGAGTTCAGTTATTTTGTGGAATCCAACCCCATCAAAGTTGCCCATCCCTGGTGTTGACCTACAGTGCCTTGCAAAAGTGTTCATCCCCCTTGGTGTTTTTCCTATTTTGTTGCATTACAACCTGTAATTTAAATAGATGTTTTATTTGGATTTAATGTAATGGACAGACAAAAAATTGGTGAAGTGAACTAGAAAAAATAACCTGTTTAAAAAATATATATATATTAAAAAAATTTAAAAAAAGTGGTGCATATTGTATTCACCCCCTTTTAAATGTAAAAAAATAACCTGTTTTAAACCCCCTTTGCTATGAAGCCACTAAACAAGATCTGGTGCAACCAATTACCTGCAGAAGTCACATAACTAGTTAAATAAAGTCCACCTGTGTGAAATCTAAGTGTCACATGACCTGTCACATGATCTCAGTATATATACACCTGTTCTGAAAGGCCCCAGAGTCTACAACACCACTAAGCAAGGGGCACCACCAAGCAAGTGGCACCATGAAGACCAAGGAGCTCTCCAAACAGGTCAGGGACAAAGTTGTGGAGAAGTACAGATGAGGATTGATTATTAAAAAAAATATCAGAAACTTTGAACATCCCACGGAGCACCGTTAAATCCATTATTCTAAAATGGAAAGATTGTGTCACCACAACAAACCTTACCAAGAGAGGACCACCCACCAAGACTCACGGACCAGGCAAAGAGGGAATTAATTAGAGAGGCAACAAAGAGACCAAAGATAATACTGAAGGAGCTGCAAAGCTCCACAGCGGAGATTGGAGTACCTGTCCATAAGATAAAAAAAATTAAAAATAAGCTTAAAGAAGAAAATAAGAAAACATGTTTGGTGTTTCGCCAAAAGGCATGAGGGAGACTCCCCAGACATATGGAAGAAGGTACTCTGGTCAGATGAGACTAAAATTTTGCTTTTTGGCCATCAAGGAAAATGCTATTTCTGGTGCAAACCCAACACCTCTCATCTCCCCGAGAACACCATCCCCACAGTGAAGCATGGTGGTGGTAGCATCATGCTGTGGGGATGTTTTTCATCAGCAGGAACTGGGAAACTGGTCAGAATTGAAGGAATGATGGATGGTGCTAAATACAGGGAAATACTTCAGGGAAACCTGTTTCAGTCTTTCAGCGATTTGAGACTGAGACGGAGGTTCACCTTCCAGCAGGACAATGACCCTAAGCATACTGCTAAAGCAACACTCGAATGATTTAAGGGGAAACATTTAAATGTCTTGGAATGGCCTAGTCAAAGCTCAGACCTCAATCCAATTGAGAATCTGTGGTACTTAAAGTGATTGCTGTACACCAGCGGAACCCATCCAACTTGATGGAGCTGAAACAGTTTTGCCTTGAAGAATGGGCAAAAATCCCAGTGACTAGATGTGCCAAGCTTATAGAGACATACCCCAAGAGACTTGCAGCTGTAATTGCTGCAAAAGTTGGCTCTACAAAGTATTGACTTTGAGGGGGTGAATAATTATGCACACTCAAGTTTTCAGTCTTCTAGTGTTATTTCTTGTTTGTTTCCCCTCCCCCCCTCCAAAAAAATCTATTTTAATTCCAGGTTGTAAGGCAACAAAATAGGTAAAATTCCAAGGGGGGTAAATACTTTCACAAGCCTCTGTAATATGTTTCCCTGTTCACGCCCCTGATTAACTATCTGTGTGTGTGTGTGTTCTCTCTGCAGCCCATTCGTGTAAGCAGCCCAAGTCCCCTCCCAATGCAGACGTGGTTGGGATGGAGCTGGCTCCGTATGGCTACACCCTGCTCTACTCCTGCCAGCCTGGCTTCATCCTGTCTGGGGGGTCAGAACACAGGGTCTGCAGGTCTGATGGAAGCTGGACTGGTAAGGTCCCCATCTGCAGAGGTAGGGAAATGAAGTCTATCTGGTTTTATACTATGATATTGATATATGTTTCCAACACAACTTGACAGTTACTGAGATACAATGCCAATGATGAGAAGATACAATAGATATCTAAATGTGAAAAATAAGTACTGTAGAAAGCTGGTTATGACTGGACAGAAGTACTGTAGAAAGCTGGTTATGACTGGACAGAAGTACTGTAGAAAGCTGGTTATGACTTTTGAGAGTAGACATTGATATACATTTGATCTGAAACAACTTCAAGGTGATGGTTATGGCAGAACTGAGGGTCCAAAAACACAATGTGAAAAAGCTCACGCAACTTTTAAAAAGACTGGCGGTTGATCGTTTTCTTTCCAAGTGAGTGGTTTTTACATTCTGTTGTTTTTGATACTCAGTTGTTACTTCCTGCCGTCAGCAGCAACGGGAAGAATCTCTTCCTGCCATAAACAGCACCTGGAAAGACTCTCTTCCTGCCATAAACAACACCTGGAAGAATCTCTTCCTGCCATAAACAGCACCTGGAAAGACTCTCTTCCTGCCATAAAAAGCACCTGAAAGAAACTCTTCCTGCCATAAACAGCACCTGAAAAGAATCTCTTCCTGCCATAAACAGCACCTGGAAAGAATCTCTTCCTGCCATAAACAGCACCTGGAGGACTCTCTTCCTGCCATAAACAGCACCTGGAAAGAATCTCTTCCTGCCATAAACAGCACCTGGAAACAATCTCTTCCTGCCATAAACAGCACCTGGAAAGAATCTCTTCCTGCCATAAACAGCACCTGGAAGAATCTCTTCCTGCCATAAACAGCACCTGGAAAGAATCTCTTCCTGCCATAAACTGCACCTGGAAAGAATCTCTTCCTGCCATAAACAGCACCTGGAAAGAATCTCTTCCTGCCATAAACAGCACCTGGAAGAATCTCTTCCTGCCATAAACTGCACCTGGAAATAATCTCTTCCTGCCATAAACAGCACCTGGAAGAATCTCTTCCTGCCATAAACTGCACCTGGAAAGAATCTCTTCCTGACATAAACAGCACCTGGAAGAAGCGTCTACATATTTTCCGCGGTGCCGTTGTATCTCAGTAACTGTCATGTTGTGTTGCGTTAGAAACTCTATTCTCTGAGAGCTGATGTAAAATGTGCACCCACACACACACACACACACACACACACACACACAGTATGTATCTTCCTAGCAGGCTCTGCAACATTAAGGAGAGTTACTGTGTTAGCAACACAGTCATGAAAGTGTTTATTTTTGATAACATCCCGAGGGTGTTTCTGCTGTGCTCTGAAACAGCGCCGATTTGTGAGATACATAATTCTATGTTTCTTTCCAGTGGGCTCCAAACAAACGGAGAAACCTACCACAACCTTACAGGGAACGCCAAGCCCCAACATACACGGTAAGAAGAATACAGTAACTTTACATGGTAAGAAGAATACAGTAAATTTACATGATAAGAAGAATACAGTAAATTTACATGGTAAGAAGAATACAGTAACTTTACATGAGAAGAAGAATACAGTAAATTTACATGGTAAGAAGAATACAGTAACTTTACATGGTAAGAAGAATACAGTAAATTTACATGGTAAGAAGAATACAGTAAATGTACATGATAAGAAGAATACAGTAAATTTACATGGTAAGAAGAATACAGTAAATTTACATGATAAGAAGAATACAGTAAATTTACATGATAAGAAGAATACAGTAAATTTACATGGTAAGAAGAATACAGTAAATTTACATGATAAGAAGAATACAGTACATTTACAAAGGGTATTGTTCAATAGCCACTGATGGTAGTTATCCATACTGAGTGGATAAAACATGAAGAACACCTGCTCTTTCCAAGACACAGAAATGGAAGGGGAAAAAAACAACAAATGAAAGAAATAAATCCTAACGTTTTATATGGCTCTACATAATGAATGATCTGTATTGCTGAGGTCTTTATAACGTCCTGTATTCCAGTCCCTGATGACGTCTTCGCCCCTGATTTCATCTGGAGAGGCTCCTATGATTATAAGAGTCAGAAACAACCGATGACTTTGACAGTCACTCATTTTAATAGCAGCACGGGGATAGTGAACGCGACGCTAAACGACAGCAACGCGGAATTCCTGCTCTCTGGTAAGTTCGTTTATCATGTCACCTTTTTCTGCTTTTAGTTGTTGTTGTTGTTGTTACATGCATGTTGTGGTTGTGTCTCACCATATTCCTCAGTTTACTGGCAGAAATCTTATTGGTTGAAAAGAGGTCTATTGTAATTTGTGCTGACTCCTCTCCCCCTTCCCTCTCCTCTCCTTTTCCCACCCCTCCTCTCCTATCTCCCTCCCTTCCCTTCCCTTCCCTCTCTTATCCCCTCCCCTCCCCTCCTCTCCTATCTCCCTTCCCTTCCCTTCCCTTCCCTCCCTTCCCTTCCCTTCCCTTCCCTTCGCTTCCCTTCCCTTCCCTTCCCTCTCTTATCCCCTCCCCTCCCCTCCTCTCCTATCTCCCCTCCCTTCCCTTCCCTTCCCTCTCTTATCCCCTCCCCTCCCCTCCTCTCCTATTTCCCTTCCCTTCCCTTCCCTTCCCTTCCCTCTCTTATCCCCTCCCCTCCTCTCCTATCTCCCTTCCCTTCCCTTCCCTCCCTTCCCTTCCCTTCCCTTCCCTCTCTTATCCCCTCCCCTCCTCTCCTATCTCCCTCCATTCCCTTCCCTTCCCTCTCTTATCCCCTCCCCTCCTCTCCTATCTCCCTTCCCTTCCCTTCCCTTCCCTCTCTTATCCCCTCCCCTCCTCTCCTATCTCCCTCCATTCCCTTCCCTTCCCTCTCTTATCCCCTCCCCTCCTCTCCTATCTCCCTTCCCTTCCCTTCCCTTCCCTTCCCTTCCCTTCCCTCTCCTATCCCCTCCCCTTCCCTTCCCTCTCTTATCCCCTCCCCTCCTCTCCTATCCCCTCCACTTCCCTCTCTTATCCCCTCCCCTCCTCTCCTATCCCCTCCCCTTCCCTTCCCTCGCTTATCCCCTCCCCTTCCCTTCCCTCTCTTATCCCCTCCCCTTCCCTTCCCTCTCCCCTCCTATCATCTCTCCTCTCCTCTCCTTGCCTCTCCCCCCTCTCCTCTCATCTCTCCTCTTCCCCTCCTCTCCTATCCCCTTCCCTCTGCCCATCTCTCCTCCCCTCCTCTCTCCTCTCCTCTCTCCTCTCCTCCCCTTCCCTCTCCCCTCCTCTCCACTCATCTCTCCTCCTCTCTCCTCTCCTCTCCTCTCCTCTCCTCTCCTCTCCTCTCCTCTCCTCTCCTCTCCTCTCCCCTCCCCTCCCCTCCCCTCTCCTCTCCTCTCCTCTCCTCTCCTCTCCTCTCCTCTCCCCTCCCCTCCCCTCCCCTCTCCCCTCCCCTCTCCTCTCCTCTCCTCTCCTCTTCTCTTCTCCCCTCCCCTCCTCTCCTATCCCTTTCCCTCTCCCCTCCTCTCCACTCATCTCTCCTCCCCTTCCCTTCCCTCTCTTCTCCTCTCCCCTCCTCTCCACTCATCTCTCCTCCCCTCCACATCCTCTCCCCTCCTCTCCTCTCCTCTCCTCTCCTCTAGGAGTGTATAAGAACCGCGAGGCCAGGTTAATGCTCCTGCTGTACCACATGAAAGCCCTGGCCCACAGCACGTATAGCCGGGTTACCGAGGAGACCTGGGCTATGGATGGTTTTGTAAGTACCCTGGAATACCCTAGAGTCAGGCTGTCGACTGTAGTATAACTGTGGAAGACCTTCAGTGTGTTACTTTCTAACACAGGAGTCTCTGTTTTCACTATAGTAACGTTTACAAAAACAATTGATTCAACAAATCTGATGTTGCAAATTGTTTTGATGTTTCAACTCTGTGATGTATTGAACAGTTAGTATATTGACTGTTTATATGATTCAACTCTCTGTGATGTATTGAACAGTTAGTATATTGACTGTTTATATGATTCAACTCTCTGTGATGTATTGAACAGTTAGTATACTGACTGTTTATATGATTCAACTCTCTGTGATGTATTGAACAGTTAGTATATTGACTGTTTATATGATTCAACTCTCTGTGATGTATTGAACAGTTAGTATATTGACTGTTTATATGATTCAACTCTCTGTGATGTATTGAACAGTTCGTATACTGACTGTTTATATGATTCAACTCTCTGTGATGTATTGAACAGTTCGTATACTGACTGTTTATATGATTCAACTCTCTGTGATGTATTGAACAGTTAGTATATTGACTGTTTATATGATTCAACTCTCTGTGATGTATTGAACAGTTCGTATATTGACTGTTTATATGATTCAACTCTCTGTGATGTATTGAACAGTTAGTATATTGACTGTTTATATGATTCAACTCTCTGTGATGTATTGAACAGTTCGTATATTGAATATGTTTAGTGCCTCTCTTGGCTTCCGTAACTTTGCTTCTTTCACTATATGTTAAACATCCAGAAGAACTGCCTGTCGAATTGGAATATAAACCAATTTCTCTACAGTACTGAGAACTTTAAAGGCCAGTAACATGGTAGGACTGAACGGCAGACAGACAGTAACATGGTAGGACTGAACGGCAGACAGACAGTAACATGGTAGGACTGAACGGCAGACAGACAGGAACATGGTAGGACTGAACGGCAGACAGACAGTAACATGGTAGGACTGTACAGCAGACAGACAGTAACATGGTAGGACTGTACGGCAGACAGACAGTAACATGGTAGGACTGTACGGCAGACAGACAGTAACATGGTAGGACTGCACGGCAGACAGACAGTAACATGGTAGGGCTGTACGGCAGACAGACAGTAACATGGTAGGGCTGAACGGCAGACAGACAGTAACATGGTAGGACTGCATGGCAGACAGACAGTAACATGGTAGGACTGTACGGCAGACAGACAGTAACTTGGTAGGACTGTGTGGCAGACAGACAGACAGCAACATGATAGGACTGTACGGCAGACAGACAGAAACATGGTAGTACTGTGCGGCAGACAGACAGTAACATGGTAGGACTGTACGGCAGACAGACAGTAACTTGGTAGGACTGTGTGGCAGACAGACAGACAGACAGAAACATGATAGGACTGTACGGCAGACAGACAGAAACATGGTAGTACTGAACGGCAGACAGACAGAAACATGGTAGTACTGTGCGGCAGACAGACAGTAACATGGTAGGACTGTGTGGCAGACAGACCGCTTATAAGGAGTTATTGACAGAAGACATCAGTGACTCAGTCATTTCAACGAGATGGGTTTTACATGTCTGAACAAAGTAGAAGTTCACTGTTTTTCTTTTATCTCCTGTGAAAGGTCTCAGCTGAACCTGACGGGGGCAGTTATGTATTCCAAGGCTTCATCCAGGGGAAAGACTATGGACAGTTCGGGCTGCAGAGACTAGGTAGGTAGGATTTAGAACAAGGCTTCATCCAGGGGAAAGACTATGGACAGTTCGGGCTGCAGAGACTAGGTAGGTAGGATTTAGAACAAGGCTTCATACAGGGGAAAGACTATGGACAGTTCGGGCTGCAGAGACTAGGTAGGTAGGATTTAGAACTACTCAATCTTATCACAACAATTACACATTTGACAATTGTAACCACCAACATTGTGTCGTCCTCCTCTTCCTCTTCCTCCTCCTCCTCCTCCTCATCCTCCTCCTTCTCTTCCTCCTCCTCCTCCTCCTCATCCTCTTCCTCCTCCTCCTCTTCCTCCTCCTCCTCCTCCTCCTCATCCTCCTCTTCTTCCTCTTCCTCATCCTCTTCCTCCTCCTCTTCCTCATCCTCCTCCTCTTCCTCTTCCTCCTCCTCTTCCTCTTCCTCCTCCTCCTCATCCTCCACTTCTTCTTCCTCTTCCTCATCCTCCTCCTCTTCCTCTTCCTCCTCCTCCTCTTCCTTCTCATCCTCCTCATCCTGCTCTTCTTCCTCTTCCTCCTCCTCCTCCTCATCCTCCTCTTCTTCTTCTTCCTCTTCCTCATCCTCTTCCTCATCCTCTTCCTCATCCTCCTCCTCCTCCTCTTACTCCTCTTCCTCCTCCTCCTCATCCTCCTCTTCCTCCTCCTCCTCCTCATCCTCCTCCTCCTCCTCCTCCTCTTCTTCCTCCTCTTCCTCCTCCTCATCCTCCTCCTCCTCTTCTTCCTCCTCATCCTCCTCCTCCTCCTCTTCTTCCTACTCCTCTTCCTGCTCCTCCTGCTCTTCTTCCTCCTCATCCTCTTCCTCCTCTTCCTCCTCATCCTGCTCCTCCTCTTCCTCCTCATCCTGCTCCACCTTCTGCTCCTGGTTTGTTCCCCATGTAGGTATGAAGGTGAGAGAGATCAACATCACAACTGCAGGTCCTCCTCATGTCTCCAACAGCAGCTCTATGGTCATAGCCATCCTGGTACCTTTCTTTGGCCTCGTGTTGGCAGGCCTGGGATTCTATCTCTACAAACAACGGTACGTAGCTTCGGCAACTCTCTACAAACAACGGTACGTAGCTTCGGCAACGGTACGTAGCTTCGGCAACCCGATAATAATAATACACGCCACTTAGACAGAGGCTTCTCTCCCACGCCACACAGTGCAGTGAGTGTACAGGAAGCCACACAGTGCAGTGAGTGTACAGGAAGCCACACAGGACCACGTCTTGTTAATATTGGTTTGGTTGTGTGAATAGAAGTGGAACATATTTCAAGTTTTCACCGTTCGTAGAGAAGTTCTTGACATTTGAGAAGTGGTTGATGCTTTAAAACAGAAGCTGTACAGTAGATTGATGAAGTAGTATTGTCTCATTGACAGATGTGTGTGTGTGTGTACTGTGTCTACTCTATATTGTAGGAAAACAGATCAGACCCAGTACACCGGCTGTTCAGTCCACGAGAACAACAACGGCCAGGCGACGTATGAGAACCCCATGTACGACACCAACACCAAGTCTGCGGAGGGGAAAGTGGTTCGCTTCGACCCCAACCTCAACACCGTATGCACTGTGGTTTGAAGATGTGTGTGTGTGTGCCAAACGCACCGGGGTTTGACGATGCTTTTGCCCAACAGGAAAGCTTGTTCAGAAATGCAGCACTGGTTTGATGCAACACTGCACCGTGGTTTATTGATGCTGTCTGACGAACGGAATTCCCCGAGAGTTCTTTTGGTTTAAAAAAAAAAATGGATATCTTGTCTTTTATAATATCTCTCTGCAACGAGTTTCTGAAGACGGCACAGCACAGCCTCGGGAAACAGGAAGGCAAAGCACACCTTCAGGGACAAGAGTTGTGCGTGTTGTGGATGATGGACGGGGTGAGTCAGCAAGCAGAATGAGACGGTCCTCTTTTTAATATACATCTTCACCTGATTGGGTGAAGTTATTCCTACCTGCGCTCTGAGAGTGATGCTATGTGAATAATGCCGTTCCCGACATGTTGGTACACAAGAGTCGTTTACGCTCCAGTCAACGCAAACAATGGAGCGTCGTTAAGGCAACAGTCAACGCAAACAATGGAGCGTCGTTAAGGCAACAGTCAACGCAAACAATGGAGCGTCGTTAAGGCAACAGTCAACGCAAACAATGGAGCGTCGTTAAGGCAACAGTCAACGCAAACAATGGAGCGTCGTTAAGGCAACCAAATGGAACCCTAGTCTTTTCCGGATGGAAGTTATCAGAGCTGGGTTCAAATACTATTCAAATTCCTTTAGCCTTCGCTCTAGTCTGCCCCAGAGTGGTGGAGGGGGTTTGTCCTTTTGCGATTATTCTATTTGGTTCAATTGCGACAAGTAAAGCTCAATAAAGCCCAAATACTGTAAAATATTTTAAATGATATCGATCGATTGATTTGATGTTATAGGACATATTTAAAATACATATAGAGTTGACTCATTCGTCTGATCACAACAATACAATACAAATGTATCAAATCTTACTTGAACCCAGGTCTGTCTGCTAGTTTACCCCCCCCCCCCCCCAGTAGTCGTAGTAGTAGTATATATCCACTCTCTCTGCATGGCTCGGTTTAATTCCCCTGGATCTGATTTAAGAACGTGTCTCAGACTTAAGGCCTCAATCAGATCAAGCATTATCGGCGATACCAGACACCCACGTAGCTGATGTTTTAGCGATGTCTGAGGTTGGAGCTGTCAAATCGCCGAGCAGCTGCTCTCGTGATCATTGTCCTCGAAGCTACACCCCCCCCCCCCCCCCCTCCACTCGCGTTAGAAATTCTGACCTTGAAAGTGTAGGTTATTTTGAAAATGATTAAAAATCATCAAAAACTAATAAATAATGAGGATTTCTATCAGCCTTTATCGAGGTGTAGATTATATCTCACATGTCAGTGTTCAAACTTGTAAACAAGACTGATTTGGATTTCTCTTAATGAGACTCTGTGCAGCCAATGACAAGGTGTACTGCCGGGAGCCGCTTGTGGATTTGACAGCTCCAAAGCAGTTCCACCTCCGTCACGTCAGAACATCAGCTCCGCGGATGTTGGCTAAAGCGAATCTAATTTGATCCATAAAAGTTCCTCTCAGCGTGAGTCGATTAAAGTGATCTGCTGTCTCGTTCTTTACCCACACTGTGTGATGTCAGAGAGAGAGAGAGAGAGACAGGGAAACCACGTTCTTTACCCACACTGTGTGATGTCAGAGAGAGAGAGACAGGGAAACCACGTTCTTTACCCACACTGTGTGATGTCAGAGAGAGAGAGAGACAGGGAAACCAGAAAGGCTGTCTCGCTCTTTGAATACTGTCAGTGTATGTAATATCAATGTACTGGATGCACTCTCAACACCAATGATACTTAAGATTGGATGTGTCATGTGTCTACCTTGACTGAGAACTGAAGGACTTATGTGTTTACCCTGACTGAGAGCTGAAGGATGCATCATGTGTTTACCTTGACTGAGAACTGAAGGACTTATGTGTTTACCCTGACTGAGAGCTGAAGGATGTATCATGTGTTTACCCTGACTGAGAACTGAAGGACTTATGTGTCTACCCTGACTGAGAACTGAAGGACTTATGTGTTTACCCTGACTGAGAACTGAAGGATGTATCATGTGTTTACCCTGACTGAGAACTGAAGGATGTGTCATGTGTTTACCCTGACTGGGAGCTGAAGGATGTATCATGTGTTTACCCTGACTGAGAACTGAAGGATGTGTCATGTGTTTACCCTGTCTGAGAGCTGAAGGATGTGTCATGTGTTTACCCTGACTGGGAGCTGAAGGATGTGTCATGTGTTTACCCTGACTGAGAGCTGAAGGATGTGTCATGTGTTTACCCTGACTGGGAGCTGAAGGATGTATCATGTGTTTACCCTGACTGAGAACTGAAGGATGTGTCATGTGTTTACCCTGTCTGAGAGCTGAAGGATGTGTCATGTGTTTACCCTGACTGGGAGCTGAAGGATGTGTCATGTGTTTACCCTGACTGAGAGCTGAAGGATGTGTCATGTGTTTACCCTGACTGGGAGCTGAAGGATGTATCATGTGTTTACGCTGACTGAGAGCTGAAGGATGTGTCATGTGTTTACCCTGACTGAGAACTGAAGGATGTGTCATGTGTTTACCCTGACTGAGAGCTGAAGGATGTGTCATGTGTTTACCCTGACTGAGAGCTGAAGGACTTATGTGTTTACCCTGACTGAGAACTGAAGGATGTATCATGTGTTTACCCTGACTGAGAGCTGAAGGATGTGTCATGTGTTTACCCTAATTGGGAGCTGAAGGATGTGTCATGTGTTTACCCTGACTGAGAACTGAAGGACTTATGTGTTTACCCTGACTGAGAACTGAAGGATGTATCATGTGTTTACCCTGACTGAGAACTGAAGGATGTATCATGTGTTTACCCTGACTGAGAACTGAAGGATGTGTCATGTGTTTACCCTGACTGAGAACTGAAGGATGTATCATGTGTTTACCCTGACTGAGAACTGAAGGACTTATGTGTCTACCCTGACTGAGAATTTAAGGAGAAATGTTATCATCAAAGTACAGTATTTTCTTTGTGTGATGGAGAGAACATGAATTTCCTTTTTTCTGAGTTGAGTTATTTTGTTTTGGAGGAGGGGGGGGGGTTGAGATAGGTGTGTATCCTCTAGCCAATGAGTCTGAGAGAGTTACTACACATACTGTAGATGTTGCTCTGTGTCTGTCCCATGGATGTTGACTGGAACAAGTGGGTGCTTGTTTTTCCTGTAACAGTACAGTCTTAGAATGAAAATGCTCCATAGGGCTTCTTCAGCTGTTCTTCTACATGAAAACCCCCCCAAAAATTACCCAGAAGGCTTCTGCACTGGGTTCTCCTACGGGGACAGCCAAAGAACCCTTCTGTAATTCTAGATTGCAACTTTTTTTTTTATCTTTAAGAGTCTAGGATCATCGGCCTCCATTCACATTCCTGTATATATATATATTTTGCAGCCGTTTGAAATCAGTTGCCATTGTCGTCAAAATCTCGTCGTTTTACGTGCCAGTTTCGTGCATTACCGGAATAAGGAACATTGTAAAATCATTAAATAAATCCTGACAGTGCCTTGTCAAGTATTGTATAGGCATAGTGTTAAAGAAACCAGAATTATAATTTCATCAGTAACACACCAGTGTGTGGAGGGGGGTTGATTTAGAATGTTTCCCAAATGGCACCCTAATCCCTATATAGTGCCCTACTTTTGCCCAGAACTCTGTGGGGCCCTGTTCAGAAGTAGTGCACTACGTAGGGAAATAGGGTGCCACACTGGGACGTTGATGTACTGTATTTTCTGTCGGCCTTCCTCATGTTGAAGAGACGTGCTGAACGCAGCTCGTACTCGTGCATGTCTGCCAAAGAGGATCACGTCGTAGTATCGCCTCGCTGCTGCCTCTACCATGTGTCTCTTATCTTGTCATTACACTAACATTTGGTTGTTGTTGTTGTTTTTTTTGTACATTTATACAGTTTTGATACTTGATGGCATATTCTCTTTGGCAAATGTCTTTTGTTTTATCAATATGTCATATCACAATCTCACATTTCTTATTGACAACAATGGAAAAAAAACATCTGGTCTATGTTGAAACTTGTCTTAATGTCGAAGACTTCAAACAAGTTTAGAATGCAATTCAGTGTACAAATTGGTAACTAGTTTAGAAGGCAATTCACTGTATAAAGCAGAAGTACTCCTAATAAAAATCTAATTCAGAGCCAATGTAGATGTATATATATATTCAAACCTTTCGTAAAGAGATTATATTTTTATGCAATTGAAGCATTTGTAAGTTATTAAATATGTTGTGTACATTTTCATATGTAAACGTCATGTAAGATTTTAAAAAACAAACAAAAATGTTTTGTATTTTTTTCTTTATTGCCAGTGTATAAATCGTTAATTTATATATAAAAAAAAATGTCAACTATAAAGCTTTGTCATTGCCATTTTGTTTGTAAGGAGATGTATTGGGGTGGTGGATAAACACAGTATTTTTTGCAATTGTCTGCCAACAGATACTCTCAAAATTTGGCACCTTGATCTGTTTTTGTAAAACCATTTCAGCAAACCCATACAAAAGCTGTTGCATAACATCCTAGCAATTTGCTTTTCTGTTTAGTCTAGCAGTTAGCCTCTTGTTTAGACTAGCAGTTAGCCTCTATTTAGACTAGCAGTTAGCTTCTGTTTAGTCTAGCAGTTCGCTTCTGTTTAGACTAGCAGTTAGCTTCTGTTTAGTCTCACAGTTAGCATCTGTTTAGACTAGCAGTTAGCTTCTGTTTAGACTAGCAGTTCGCTTCTGTTTAGACTAGCAGTTAGCTTCTGTTTAGTCTATCAGTTTGTTTCTGTTTAGTCTAGCAGTTAGCTTCTCTGTTTAGTCTAGCAGTTCGCTTCTGTTTAGACTAGCAGTTAGCTTCTGTTTAGTCTCACAGTTAGCATCTGTTTAGACTAGCAGTTAGCATCTGTTTAGACTAGCAGTTAGCTTCTGTTTAGACTAGCAGTTAGCTTCTGTTTAGACTAGCAGTTAGCTTCTGTTTAGACTAGAAGTTAGCTTCCGTTTAGACTAGCAGTTCGCTTCTGTTTAGACTAGCAGTTAGTTTATGTTTAGTCTAGCAGGTACCTTTTCTGTTTAGACTAGCAGGTAGCTTTTCTATTTAGTCTAGCAGGTAGCATTTCTAAAAGAGAGGTAGAAGACAAACAGAACGGTACCCAGGCTGACAGAGAGGTAGGAGACAAACAGACTGGTACCCAGGCTAACTGAGAGGTAGGAGACAAACAGACTGTTACCCAGAGTAACAGAGAGGTAGGAGACAGACTAGTACCCAGGCTAACAGAGAGGTAGGAGACAGACTAGTACCCAGGCTAACAGAGAGGTAGGAGACAGACTAGTACCCAGGCTAACAGAGAGGTAGGAGACAGACTGGTACCCAGGCTAACAGATAGGTAGGAGACAGACAGACTGGTACCCAGTGTAACAGAGAGGTAGGAGACAGACGGGTACCCAGGCTAACAGAGAGGTAGGCGACAAACAGACTGTTACCCAGAGTAACAGAGAGGTAGGAGACAGACTGTTACCAAGGGTAACAGAGAGGTAGGAGACAAACAGACTGTTACCCAGAGTAACAGAGAGGTAGGAGACAGACTGTTACCCAGAGTAACAGAAAGGTAGGAGACAGACTGTTACCCAGAGTAACAGAGAGGTAGGAGACAGACAGACTGTTACCCAGAGTAACAGAGAGGTAGGAGACAGACAGACTGTTACCCAGGGTAACAGAGAGGTAGGAGACAGACTGTTACCCAGAGTAACAGAGAGGTAGGAGACAGACTGTTACCCAGGGTAACAGAGAGGTAGGAGACAGACTGTTACCCAGGGTAACAGAGAGGTAGAAGACAAACAGACTGTTACCCAGGGTAACAGAAAGGTAGGAGACAGACTGTTACCCAGAGTAACAGAGAGGTAGAAGACAAACAGACTGGTACCCAGAGTAACAGAGAGGTAGGAGACAGACTGTTACCCAGAGTAACAGAGAGGTAGGAGACAAACAGACTGTTACCCAGGGTAACAGAGAGGTAGGAGACAGACAGACTGTTACCCAGAGTAACAGAGAGGTAGGAGACAGACAGACTGTTACCCAGGGTAACAGAGAGGTAGGAGACAGACTGTTACCCAGAGTAACAGAGAGGTAGGAGACAAACAGACTGGTACCCAGAGTAACAGAGAGGTAGGAGACAGACTGTTACCCAGGGTAACAGAGAGGTAGGAGACAGACTGGTACCCAGTGTAACAGAGAGGTAGGAGACAGACTAGTACCCAGGCTAACAGAGAGGTAGGAGACAGACTGTTACCCAGAGTAACAGAGAGGTAGAAGACAAACAGACTGTTACCCAGGGTAACAGAGAGGTAGGAGACAGACTGTTACCCAGAGTAACAGAGAGGTAGGAGACAAACAGACTGTTACCCAGTGTAACAGAGAGGTAGGAGACAGACTGTTACCCAGAGTAACAGAGAGGTAGGAGACAAACAGACTGGTACCCAGTGTAACAGAGAGGTAGGAGACAGACTGTTACCCAGAGTAACAGAGAGGTAGGAGACAAACAGACTGGTACCCAGAGTAACAGAGAGGTAGGAGACAAACAGACTGTTACCCAGAGTAACAGAGAGGTAGGAGACAGACTGTTACCCAGAGTAACAGAGAGGTAGGAGACAAACAGACTGGTACCCAGAGTAACAGAGAGGTAGGAGACAGACTGGTACCCAGAGTAACAGAGAGGTAGGAGACAGACTGGTACCCAGAGTAACAGAGAGGTAGGAGACAGACTGTTACCCAGGGTAACAGAGAGGTAGGAGACAGACTGTTACCCAGGGTAACAGAGAGGTAGAAGACAAACAGACTGTTACCCAGGGTAACAGAAAGGTAGGAGACAGACTGTTACCCAGAGTAACAGAGAGGTAGAAGACAAACAGACTGGTACCCAGAGTAACAGAGAGGTAGGAGACAGACTGTTACCCAGAGTAACAGAGAGGTAGGAGACAAACAGACTGTTACCCAGGGTAACAGAGAGGTAGGAGACAGACAGACTGTTACCCAGGGTAACAGAGAGGTAGGAGACAGACTGTTACCCAGGGTAACAGAGAGGTAGGAGACAAACAGACTGTTACCCAGGGTAACAGAGAGGTAGGAGACAGACTGTTACCCAGGGTAACAGAGAGGTAGAAGACAGACTGTTACCCAGAGTAACAGAGAGGTAGAAGACAAACAGACTGGTACCCAGAGTAACAGAGAGGTAGGAGACAGACTGTTACCCAGAGTAACAGAGGGGTAGGAGACAGACAGACTGTTACCCAGAGTAACAGAGAGGTAGGAGACAAACAGACTGTTACCCAGAGTAACAGAGAGGTAGGAGACAAACAGACTGGTACCCAGAGTAACAGAGAGGTAGGAGACAGACTGTTACCCAGGGTAACAGAGAGGTAGGAGACAAACAGACTGTTACCCAGGGTAACAGAGAGTTAGGAGTTAGACTGTTACCCAGAGTAACAGAGAGGTAGGAGACAAACAGACTGGTACCCAGAGTAACAGAGAGGTAGGAGACAGACTGTTACCCAGGGTAACAGAGAGGTAGGAGACAGACTGGTACCCAGTGTAACAGAGAGGTAGGAGACAGACTAGTACCCAGGCTAACAGAGAGGTAGGAGACAGACTGTTACCCAGAGTAACAGAGAGGTAGAAGACAAACAGACTGTTACCCAGGGTAACAGAGAGGTAGGAGACAGACTGTTACCCAGAGTAACAGAGAGGTAGGAGACAAACAGACTGTTACCCAGTGTAACAGAGAGGTAGGAGACAGACTGTTACCCAGAGTAACAGAGAGGTAGGAGACAAACAGACTGGTACCCAGTGTAACAGAGAGGTAGGAGACAGACTGTTACCCAGAGTAACAGAGAGGTAGGAGACAAACAGACTGGTACCCAGAGTAACAGAGAGGTAGGAGACAAACAGACTGTTACCCAGAGTAACAGAGAGGTAGGAGACAGACTGTTACCCAGAGTAACAGAGATGTAGGAGACAAACAGACTGGTACCCAGAGTAACAGAGAGGTAGGAGACAGACTGGTACCCAGAGTAACAGAGAGGTAGGAGACAGACTGTTACCCAGGGTAACAGAGAGGTAGAAGACAAACAGACTGTTACCCAGGGTAACAGAAAGGTAGGAGACAGACTGTTACCCAGAGTAACAGAGAGGTAGAAGACAAACAGACTGGTACCCAGAGTAACAGAGAGGTAGGAGACAGACTGTTACCCAGAGTAACAGAGAGGTAGGAGACAGACTGTTACCCAGAGTAACAGAGAGGTAGTAGACAGACTGTTACCCAGAGTAACAGAGAGGTAGGAGACAAACAGACTGGTACCCAGTGTAACAGAGAGGTAGGAGACAGACTGTTACCCAGAGTAACAGAGAGGTAGGAGACAAACAGACTGGTACCCAGAGTAACAGAGAGGTAGGAGACAAACAGACTGTTACCCAGAGTAACAGAGAGGTAGGAGACAGACTGTTACCCAGAGTAACAGAGAGGTAGGAGACAAACAGACTGTTACCCAGTGTAACAGAGAGGTAGGAGACAGACTGTTACCCAGAGTAACAGAGAGGTAGGAGACAAACAGACTGGTACCCAGTGTAACAGAGAGGTAGGAGACAGACTGTTACCCAGAGTAACAGAGAGGTAGGAGACAAACAGACTGGTACCCAGAGTAACAGAGAGGTAGGAGACAAACAGACTGTTACCCAGAGTAACAGAGAGGTAGGAGACAGACTGTTACCCAGAGTAACAGAGATGTAGGAGACAAACAGACTGGTACCCAGAGTAACAGAGAGGTAGGAGACAGACTGGTACCCAGAGTAACAGAGAGGTAGGAGACAGACTGTTACCCAGGGTAACAGAGAGGTAGAAGACAAACAGACTGTTACCCAGGGTAACAGAAAGGTAGGAGACAGACTGTTACCCAGAGTAACAGAGAGGTAGAAGACAAACAGACTGGTACCCAGAGTAACAGAGAGGTAGGAGACAGACTGTTACCCAGAGTAACAGAGAGGTAGGAGACAGACTGTTACCCAGAGTAACAGAGAGGTAGGAGACAGACTGTTACCCAGAGTAACAGAGAGGTAGGAGACAGACTGTTACCCAGAGTAACAGAGAGGTAGGAGACAAACAGACTGGTACCCAGGCTAACTGAGAGATAGGAGACAGACTGGTACCCAGAGTAACAGAGAGGTAGGAGACAAACAGACTGGTACCCAGGCTAACTGAGAGGTAGGAGACAGACTGTTACCCAGAGTAACAGAGAGGTAGGAGACAAACAGACTGGTACCCAGAGTAACAGAGAGGTAGGAGACAAACAGACTGGTACCCAGGCTAACTGAGAGGTAGGAGACAGACTGGTACCCAGAGTAACAGAGAGGTAGGAGACAAACAGACTGGTACCCAGGCTAACTGAGAGGTAGGAGACAGACTGTTACCCAGAGTAACAGAGAGGTAGGAGACAAACAGACTGGTACCCAGAGTAACAGAGAGGTAGGAGACAAACATACTGTTACCCAGGCTAACAAAGAGGTAGGAGACAAACAGACTGTTACCCAGAGTAACAGAGAGGTAGAAGACAAACAGACTGTTACCCAGAGTAACAGAGAGGTAGAAGACAAACAGACTGTTACCCAGAGTAACAGAGAGGTAGGAGACAAACAGACTGTTACCCAGGCTAACAGAGAGGTAGGAGACAAACAGACTGTTACCCAGAGTAACAGAGAGGTAGAAGACAAACAGACTGTTACCCAGAGTAACAGAGAGGTAGGAGACAGACTAGTACCCAGGCTAACAGAGAGGTAGGAGACAGACTGGTACCCAGAGTAACAGAGAGTTAGGAGACAGACAGACTGTTACCCAGAGTAACAGAGAGGTAGGAGACAGACAGACTGTTACCCAGAGTAACAGAGAGGTAGGAGACAGACTGTTACCCAGAGTAACAGAGAGGTAGGAGACAAACAGACTGTTACCCAGGCTAACAGAGAGGTAGGAGACAGACTGTTACCCAGAGTAACAGAGAGGTAGGAGACAAACAGACTGGTACCCAGAGTAACAGAGAGGTAGGAGACAGACAGACTGTTACACAGGGTAACAGAGAGGTAGGAGACAGACTGTTACCCAGAGTAACAGAGAGGTAGGAGACAGACTGTTACCCAGAGTAACAGAGAGGTAGGAGACAGACTGGTACCCAGGGTAACAGAGAGGTAGGAGACAGACTGTTACCCAGAGTAACAGAGAGGTAGAAGATAAACAGACTGGTACCCAGGCTAACAGAGAGGTAGTGAAGAGAGAAAGTAGAATAGAATATCTGGAGTATTGAAACGCCATCATAGCAGGCCTTGGAACCCCACACTCCAAGAAACCAAACACTGTAGAAGATCACACAAATGATTTGGTAAACTACACAACACAGTGAAACTTCAACAAGTTTTTATTGTAGAGTCTTGCTTCGGTAGTAGTCAATATTGATGGGTTACAAAGGGAGAGAGAGAGAGAGAGAGAGAGAGAGAGAGAGAGAGAGAGAGAGAGAGAGAGAGAGAGAGAGAGAGAGAGAGACCGAGAGAGACACCCCTATGACCCCACTGACACCCCTATCAGACCACAGTAAAATCACAGTCTACTTGAACAGAGCAATACTCAATCATGAGGCATCAAAGCCAAAGGAACTGAGTAACATTAAGAAATGCTATAGATGGAAGGAATGCAGTTTGGAAACCTACCAAAAAATAATTAGGCAACAACAATCCCTTCTAGACAATTTCCTGGGTAAAACATTCCACTGTAATAGTGAGGGTGTAAACTTGGCAGTAGAAAATCTTAACAGTATATTTGACCTCTCAGCTTCCCTCCATCAAATCTAAAAATCTCAAATAGAAAACCGAAGAAAATGAACAACAATGACAAATGGTTTGATGAAGAATGCAAAAATCTAAGAAAGAAATTGAGAAACCTGTCCAACCAAAAACATAGAGACCTGAGTCTACGCCTTCACTATGGTGAATCACTAAAACAATACAGAAATACACTACGGAAAAAGCAGGAACAGCACGTCAGAAATCAGCTCAATGTAATTGAAGCTTCCATAGACTCTAACCACTTCTGGGAAAATTGGAAAACACTAAACAAACAACAACACAAAGAATTATCTATCCAAAATGGAGATGTATGGGTAAACCACTTCTCCAATCTTTTTGGCTCTGTAACAAAGAATAAAGAGCAAAAACATATACATGATCAAATACAAATCTTAGAATCAACTATTAAAGACGACCAGAACCCACTGGATTTTCCAATTACCATGAACGAGTTACAGGACAAAATAAAAACCCTCCAACCCAAAAAGGCCTGTGGTGTTGATGGTATCCTTAATGAAATGATCAAATATACAGACAACAAATTCCAATTGTCTATACTAAAGCTCTTTAACATCATCCTTAGCTCTGGCATCTTCCCCAATATTTGGAACCAAGGACTGATCACCCCAATCCACAAAAGTGGAGACAAAGCCTTCGACTCAATTTGGCATGAGGGTCTGCTATACAAATTGATGGAAAGTGGTGTTGGGGGTAAAACATACGACATTATAAAATCCATGTACACAAACAACAAGTGTGTGGTTAAAATTGGCAAAAAACACACACATTTCTTCACACAGGGTCGTGGGGTGAGACAGGGATGCAGCTTAAGCCCCACCCTCTTCAACATATATATCAACGAATTGGCGCGGGCACTAGAAAAGTCTGCGGCGCCCGGCCTCGCCCTACTAGAATCCGAAGTCAAATGTCTACTTTTTGCTGATGATCTGGTGCTTCTGTCACCAACCAAGGAGGGCCTACAGCAGCACCTAGATCTTCTGCACAGATTCTGTCAGACCTGGGCCCTGACAGTAAATCTCAGTAAGACCAAAACAATGGTGTTCCAAAAAAGGTCCAGTCACCAGGACCACAAATAGGAAATGGAATGGATGTTAGAATGAGGATTCAGGAGGGAATGAGAATGGACCTGGATTAAGCCGAGGGCTCTAGACGAATGATTCAGGAGGGAATGAGAATGGACCGGATAAAGCCATGGGCTCTTGACGAAGGATTCAGGAGGGGGAATGAGAATGGACCGGATAAAGCTGAGGGCTCTAGACGAAGGATTCAGGAGGGAATGAGAATGGACCGGATAAAGCCGAGGGCTCTAGACGAAGGATTCAGGAGGGGGAATGAGAATGGACCGGATAAAGCCGAGGGCTCTAGACGAAGGATTCAGGAGGGAATGAGAATGGACCGGATAAAGCCAAGGGCTCTAGACGAAGGACTCAGGAGGGAATGAGAATGGACCGGATAAAGCCAAGGGCTCTAGACGAAGGATTCAGGAGGGAATGAGAATGGACCAGACGAAGTAGAGGGCTCTAGATGAAGGATTCAGGAGGGAATGAGAATGGACCAGACGAAGTAGAGGGCTCTAGACAAAGGATTCAGGAGGGGAATGAGAATGGACCAGATAAAGCCGAGGGCTCTAGACGAAGGATTCAGGAGGGAATGAGAATGGACCAGACGAAGTAGAGGGCTCTAGACAAAGGATTCAGGAGGGGAATGAGAATGGACCCGGATGAAGTAGAGGTCTCTAGACGAAGGATTCAGGAGGGGAATGAGAATGGACCCGGATGAAGTAGAGGTCTCTAGACGAAGGATTCAGGGTGGGATGAGAACGGACCGGATGAAGCCGAGGGCTCTAGACGAAGGATTCAGGAGGGGGAATGAGAATGGACCGGACGAAGTAGAGGGCTCTAGACGAAGGATTCAGGATGGGATGAGAATGGACCGGACGTAGTAGAGGGCTCTAGATGAAGGATTCAGGAGGGGGAATGAGAATGGACCGGATAAAGCCAAGGGCTCTAGACGAAGGATTCAGGAGGGGAATGAGAATGGACTGGATAAAGCCAAGGGCTCTAGATGAAGGATTCAGGAGGGAATGAGAATGGACCGGACGAAGTAGAGGGCTCTAGACGAAGGATTCAGGAGGGAATGAGAATGGACCGGATGAAGCCGAGGGCTCTAGATGAAGGATTCAGGAAGGTTTAGCTTGGAGTTTCAGGAAGACATCACCGTCAGGCCGTGGTAGTTAGGCTGCTGCGGTATGGTGATGGAGATTTCCCAAAAACACTCGCAATAACATCTGTTAACCATGTGACCAATAACATCTGCTAACCATGTGACCAATAACATCTGCTAACCATCTGACCAATAACATCTGCTAACCATGTGACCAATAACATCTGCTAACCGTGTGACCAATAACATCTGCTAACCATGTGACCAATAACATCTGCTAACCATGTGACCAATAACATCTGCTAACCATGTGACCAATAAAATCTGCTAACCATGTGACCAATAACATCTGCTAACCATGTGTATGTGACCAATAAAATCTGCTAACCATGTGACCAATAACATCTGCTAACCATGTGTATGTGACCAATAACATCTGCTAACCATGTGACCAATAACATCTGCTAACCATGTGACCAATAACATCTGCTAACCATGTGACCAATAACATCTGCTAACCATGTGACCAATAACATCTGCAAACCATGTGACCAATAACATCTGCTAACCGTGTGACCAATAACATCTGCTAACCATGTGTGACCAATAACATCTGCTAACCATGTGACCAATAACATCTGCTAACCGTGTGACCAATAACATCTGCTAACCATGTGACCAATAACATCTGCTAACCATGTGACCAATAACATCTGCTAACCATGTGACCAATAACATCTGCTAACCATGTGACCAATAACATCTGCTAACCGTGTGACCAATAACATCTGCTAACCGTGTGACCAATAACATCTGCTAACCATGTGACCAATAACATCTGCTAACCATGTGACCAATAACATCTGCTAACCGTGTGACCAATAACATCTGCTAACCATGTGACCAATAACATCTGCTAACCGTGTGACCAATAACATCTGCTAACCGTGTGACCAATAACATCTGCTAACCATGTGACCAATAACATCTGTTAACCATGTGACCAATAACATCTGCTAACCATGTGACCAATAACATCTGCTAACCATGTGACCAATAACATCTGCTAACCATGTGACCAATAACATCTGCTAACCATGTGACCAATAACATCTGCTAACCATGTGACCAATAACATCTGCTAACCGTGTGACCAATAACATCTGCTAACCATGTGTATGTGACCAATAACATCTGCTAACCATGTGACCAATAACATCTGCTAACCGTGTGACCAATAACATCTGCCAACCATGTGTATGTGACCAATAACATCTGCTAACCATGTGACCAATAACATCTGCTAACCATGTGACCAATAACATCTGCTAACCATGTGACCAATAACATCTGCTAACCATGTGACCAATAACATCTGCTAACCATGTGACCAATAACATCTGCTAACCATGTGACCAATAACATCTGCTAACCATGTGACCAATAACATCTGCTAACCGTGTGACCAATAACATCTGCTAACCGTGTGACCAATAACATCTGCTAACCATGTGACCAATAACATCTGCTAACCATGTGACCAATAACATCTGCTAACCATGTGACCAATAACATCTGCTAACCATGTGACCAATAACATCTGCTAACCATGTGACCAATAACATCTGCTAACCATGTGTATGTGACCAATAACATCTGCCAACCGTGTGACCAATAACATCTGCTAACCATGTGACCAATAACATCTGCTAACCGTGTGACCAATAACATCTGCTAACCATGTGACCAATAACATCTGCTAACCATGTGTATGTGACCAATAACATCTGCTAACCATGTGTATGTGACCAATAACATCTGCTAACCATGTGTATGTGACCAATAACATCTGCTAACCATGTGTATGTGACCAATAACATCTGCTAACCATGTGTATGTGACCAATAACATCTGCTAACCGTGTGTATGTGACCAATAAAATCTGCTACCCATGTGACCAATAACATCTGCCAACCATGTGTATGTGACCAATAACATATGCTAACCATGTGTATGTGACCAATAACATCTGCTAACCATGTGACCAATAACATCTGCTAACCATGTGTACGTGACCAATAACATATGCTAACCATGTGACCAATAACATCTGCTAACCGTGTGTATGTGACCAATAAAATCTGCTACCCATGTGACCAATAACATCTGCCAACCATGTGTATGTGACCAATAACATCTGCTAACCATGTGTATGTGACCAATAACATCTGCTAACCATGTGACCAACAACATCTGCTAACCATGTGACCAATAACATCTGCTAACCATGTGACCCATAACATCTGCTAACCATGTGTATGTGACCAATAAAAGTTGATTTGATTTGAGGTAGTACAGGTATATGGACGAGATGCCCAAGGAGTGACCCAACCTTCGACCCCAGGAGAGAAAGCAGAAGTAATGGTGTCAACTCCTCTGGACAAATTAAAAACCTGAGGGAAACCAGGTTCAGCGGGGGAGCCAATCCTCTTCTCTCTGGTTGGGTAGGATACGGTGAGGGAGGTAGATGGTGTCCGTGAAATGAGGCAGGGACTGGAAGACTGTGAGAGAGAGAGGGGGGGGGTGAGCCGCCACTGGACTGGAAGACTGTGAGAGAGAGAGGGGGGGTGAGCCGCCACTGGACTGGAAGACTGTGAGAGACTGTGAGAGAGAACGACGGGTGTCCCCTCACCACGTACGAGGAAACAAAGGTTGAGAGTTGTCCAGAGGAAGGAAGGGGAGGGGAGAGGAGCCGAGCAGTAAGCAGTGGCAGGGCGGGGGATGCATCAGAGGTTGTGAGCCGCCACTGGACTGGAAGACTGTGAGAGAGAGGGGGGGTGAGCCGCCACTGGACTGGAAGACTGTGAGAGAGAGAGGGGGGGGGTGAGCCGCCACTGGACTGGAAGACTGTGAGAGAGAGAGGGGGGGTGAGCCGCCACTGGACTGGAAGACTGTGAGAGAGAGGGGGGGTGAGCCGCCACTGGACTGGAAGACTGTGAGAGAGAGAGAGGGGGGGGGGTGAGCCGCCACTGGACTGGAAGACTGTGAGAGAGAGAAGGGGGGTGAGCCGCCACTGGACTGGAAGACTGTGAGAGAGAGTGGGGGGGTGAGCCGCCACTGGACTGGAAGACTGTGAGAGAGTGGGGGTGAGCCGCCACTGGACTGGAAGACTGTGAGAGAGAGGGGGGGTGAGCCGCCACTGGACTGGAAGACTGTGAGAGAGAGGGGGGGTGAGCCGCCACTGGACTGGAAGACTGTGAGAGAGAGGGGGGGGTGAGCCGCCACTGGACTGGAAGACTGTGAGAGAGAGGGGGGGGTGAGCCGCCACTGGACTGGAAGACTGTGAGAGAGAGAGAGGGGGGGTGAGCTGCCACTGGACTGGAAGACTGTGAGAGAGAGAGGGGGGGTGAGCCGCTACTGGACTGTTGAATGGGTGTCGATGGCAATCGTAAGTAACCAGGTCGTTTAAGCATGGGGAACGACGGGTGTCCCCTCACCACGTACGAGGAAACAAAGGTTGAGAGTTGTCCAGAGGAAGGAAGGAGTGGGGAGAGGAGCCGAGCAGGATGCAGTGGCACTGCGGGGGATGCATCAGAGGTTGAGAGTTGTCCAGAGGAAGGAAGGGGAGAGGAGCCGAGCAGTAAGCAGTGGCAGGGCGGGGGATGCATCAGGGGGCCGCTGGCGTCAGGGCAGACAGGATGCAGGCAGGGTGGGATAGACAATCGCAGAGGTCGAAGGTGATGGACACCCTGCTGGTGAAGAGAGTGCCCCACTATGTGCTGGCATTCTAATGCAGGAGTCTGGAGGCAGTGACAACCCAAAGCAGACAATGGCAGTAGTAGATTGTCGAGCCACCAATACGAACGGACAGATCCATAACAATGGAATGGTAGTCATCCAACTCCTAGCGGAGAGAAGGCTGAGCCAAGCGGATGATGTCTCTATAGAAGGAGAAGGCTGAGCCATGCAATTGACGTCTCTGTAGTGCAAGAAGGCTGAGCCAAGCGGATGATGTCTCTATAGAAGGAGAAGGCTGAGCCAAGTGGATGATGTCTCTGTAGTACAAGAAGGCTGAGCCAAGCAGATGACGTCTCTTTAGAAGGAGAAGGCAGGGTTAGAAGAGATAGAGGGGTTAGAGGAGATAGAGGAGTTATAGGAGATAGAGGGGTTAGAGGAGATAGAGGGGTTAGAGGAGATCGAGGGGTTAGAGGAGTTATGGGAGAATGAAGAGATAGAGGAGATAGAGGGGTTAGAGGAGATAGGGGAGTTAGAGGAGATAGAGGAGATAGAGGGGTTAGAGGAGATAGGGGAGATAGAGGAGATAGGGAAGATAGAGGAGTTAGAGCTACACTGCACTAGCAGGAGTTTGGTTCATATAAAAGAAACATCCCTTTTTCAGGACCCTCTCTTTGAAAGGTAGTTGGTAAAAATCCAAATAACTTCACAGATCTTCATTGTAAAGTGTTTAAACACTGTTTCCCATGCTTGTTCAATGGACCATAAACAATTAATGAACATGCACCTGTTGATTGGTCGTTAAGACACTAACAGCTTACAGACGGTAGGCAATTAAGATCACAGTTATGAAAACTTAGGACACTAAAGATGCCTTTCTACTGACTCTGAAAACACCAAAAGAAAGATGCCCAGGGTCCCTGCTCATCTGCGTGAGCGTGCCTTAGGCATGCTGCAAGGAGGCATGAGGACTGCAGATGTGGCCAGGGCAATAAATTGCAGTGTCCGTACTGTGAGACACCTAAGACGGCGTTACAGGGAGACAGGACGGACAGCTGATCATCCTCGCAGTGGCAGACCACGTGTAACAACATCACACCTGCGGGACAGGTACAGGATGGCAACAACAACTGCCCGAGTTACACCAGGAACGCACAATCCCTCTATCAGTGCTCAGACTGTCCGCAATAGGCTGAGAGGCTGGACTGAGGGCTTGTAGGCCTGTTGTATAAGGCAGGTCCTCACCAGACATCACCGGCAACAACGTCGTCTATGGGCACAAACCCACTGTCACTGGACCAGACAGGACTGGCAAAAAGTGCTCTTCACTGACGAGTCGCGGTTTTGTCTCACCAGGGATGAGGGTCGGATTCGTGTTTATCGTCAAAGGGATGAGCGTTACATCGAGGCCTGTACTCTGGAGCTGGATCGATTTGGAGGTGGAGGGTCCGTCATGGTCTGGGGTGGTGTGTCACAGCATCATCGGACTGAGCTTGTTGTCATTGCAGGCAATCTCAATGCTGTGCGTTACAGGGAAGACATCCTCCTCCCTCATGTGGTATCATGTGGTATCCTTCCTGCAGGCTCATCCTGACATGACCCTCCATGACCCTCGTTCTGTGCGTGATTTCCTGCAAGACAGGAATGTCAGCGTTCTGCCATGGCCAGCGAAGAGCCCGGATCTCAATCCCATTGAGCATGTCTGGGACCTGTTGGATTGGAAGGTGAGGGCTAGGGCCATTCCCCCCAGAAATATCGGGGAACTCGCAGGTGCTTTGGTGGAAGAGTGGGGTAACATCTCACAGCAAGAACTGGCAAATCTGGTGCAGTCCATGGGGAGGAGATGCACTGCAGTACTTAATGCAGCTGGTGGCCACACCAGATACTGACTGTTACTTTTGATTTTGACCCCCCCTTTGTTCAGAGACACATTATTCAATTTCTGTCAGTCACATGTCTGTGGAACTTGTTTAGTTTATGTCTCAGTTGTTGAATCTTGCTCTGTTCATACAAATATGTACACATGTTACGTTTGCTGAAAATAAACGCAGTTGACAGTGAGAGTACTTTTTTTAAATTTATTTTTTTAGATTAGTTGCACAGTTTGTCTGAACAACCATTAGGCCTATTCTTGAATCACAAAACACACATCAGAACCCTGTTGGATAATGATTACTCAGATGAAAATGGATGTTTGTACATTTTGCCTGGTGTTTTCCATTAATTGGCTTGTAATAAAAAATAATAGTGTTTTTGTAACGTACAGCGTATTTCTTGTTTCCATGGTTTCCATTGTCAGATTGTTGTGTAACAGCTGTGTGTGTGTGTGTGTGTGTGTGTGTGTGTGTGTGTGTGTGTGTGTGTGTGTGTGTGTGTGTGTGTGTGTGTGTGTGTGTGTGTGTGTAGTTGTTCAATGGCAGATCTGAATAAAATATTCCACGCCTCATTTCAATTAGAAATGGCCCATTGATCAAAGAAAACCTCTTCCTCGTTTTCCTGGGTGTGTGTGTGTGTGTGTGTGTGTGTGTGTGTGTCTGTCTGTCTGTCTGTCTGTCTGTCTGTCTGTCTGTCTGTCTGTCTGTGTGTGTGTGTGTTCCTAAGGGTTTTGCCAAGGAGGGTAGTTACTGTAATGTATCTATTGACCTCTGACGGTTGGCAAATGGATTTACTCCAGAAACATCTTAGAATACCAGTAGTATATATGACATAAAGCCAGTAGTATATATGATATAAAGCCAGTAGTATATATGACATGAAGCCAGTAGTATATATGATATAAAGCCAGTAGTATATATGATATAAAGCCAGTAGTATATATGACATAAAGCCAGTAGTACATATTACATAAAGCCAGCAGTATATATGATATAAAGCCAGTAGTATATATGACATAAAGCCAGTAGTATATATGATATAAAGCCAGTAGTATATATGATATGAAGCCAGTAGTATATATGACATAAAGCCAGTAGTATATATGATATGAAGCCAGTAATATATATGATATGAAGCCAGTAGTATATATGACATAAAGCCAGTAGAATATATGATATGAAGCCAGTAGTATATATGATATGAAGCCAGTAGTATATATGATATGAAGCCAGTAGTATATATGGCATAAAGCCAGCAGTATATATGATATGAAGCCAGTAGTATATATGATATGAAGCCAGTAGTATATATGACATAAAGCCAGTAGTATATATGATATAAAGCCAGTAGTATATATGACATAAAGCCAGTAGTATATATTACATAAAGCCAGTAGTATATATGACATAAAGCCAGCAGTATATATGATATAAAGCCAGTAGTATATATGACATAAAGCCAGTAGTATATATGATATAAAGCCAGTAGTATATATGATATGAAGCCAGTAGTATATATGACATAAAGCCAGTAGTATATATGATATGAAGCCAGTAATATATATGATATGAAGCCAGTAGTATATATGACATAAAGCCAGTAGAATATATGATATGAAGCCAGTAGTATATATGATATGAAGCCAGTAGTATATATGATATGAAGCCAGTAGTATATATGGCATAAAGCCAGCAGTATATATGATATGAAGCCAGTAGTATATATGATATGAAGCCAGTAGTATATATGACATAAAGCCAGTAGTATATATGATATGAAGCCAGTAGTATATATGATATGAAGCCAGTAGTATATATGACATAAAGCCAGTAGTGTATATGATATGAAGCCAATAGTACCTGTAATATAAACCCAGTAGTATCTGTAATATAAACCCAGTAGTATCTGTAATATAAACCCAGTAGTATCTGTAATATAAACCCAGTAGTATCTGTAATATAAACCCAGTAGTATCTGTAATATAAAGCCAGTAGTATCTGTGATTTAAAGACAGTAGTATCTGTAATATAAACCCAGTAGTATCTGTAATATAAAGCCAGTAGTATCTGTAATATAAAGCCAGTAGTATCTGTGATTTAAAGACAGTAGTATCTGTAATATAAACCCAGTAGTATCTGTAATATAAACCCAGTAGTATCTGTAATATAAACCCAGTAGTATCTGTAATATAAAGCCAGTAGTATCTGTAATATAAACCCAGTAGTATCTGAAATATAAACCCAGTAGTATCTGTAATATAAACCCAGTAGTATCTGTAATATAAAGCCAGTAGTATCTGTGATTTAAAGACAGTAGTATATTTGATGTCAATTTTGATGCCTCCAATTTTGATGCCTCTTTGATGTATATTTGACAAACATAACCTTGTAAAACTGACTATCCTACCGATCCTTGACCTTGGCGATGTCATTCACAAAATAGCCTCCAACACTCTACTCAGCAATGGATGCAGTCTATCACAGTTCCATCAGTTTTGTCACCAAAGCCCCATATATTACCCAGCACTGCGACCTGTATGCTCTCGTTGGCTAGCCCTCGCTCCATATTCGTCGCCAAACCCACTGGCTCCAGGTCATCTATAAGTCTTTGCTAGGTAAAGCCCCGTCTTATCTCAGCTCTCTGGTCACCATAGCAGCACCCACCCATAGCACGCGCTCCAGCAGGTATATCTCACTGGTCACCATAGGAGCACCCACCCGTAGCACGCGCTCCAGCAGGTATATTTCACTGGTCACCGCCAAAGCCAATTCCTCCTTTGGCCGCCTTTCCTTCCAGTTCTCTGCTGCCAGATCATTGCACCTGTACATAGTCCATCTGTAAATAGCCCATCCAACTACCTCATCCCCATATTGTTATTTTAATTTTATTTTTTGCACCCAAGTATCGCTACTTGCACATTCATCTTCTGCACATACAGGTATATCACTCCAGTGTTTAACTGCTAAATTGTAATTACTTCACCACTACGGCCTATTTACTCCCATACCTCATTTCCACACACTGTATATAGACTTTTCTATTGTGTTATTGACTGTACGTTTGTTTATTCCAAGTGTAACTCTGTTGTTGTTGTTTGTGTCACACTGCTTTTGCTTTATCTTGGCCAGATCGCAGTTGTAAATGAGAACTTGTTCTCAACTGGCCTACCTGGTTAAATAAAGGTGTTCTCAACTGGCCTACCTGGTTAAATAAAGGTGTTCTCAACTGGCCTACCTGGTTAAATAAAGGTGTTCTCAACTGGCCTACCTGGTTAAATAAAGGTGTTCTCAACTGGCCTACCTGGTTAAATAAATAAAGGTGAAATAAAAAATAAAATAACAGTAGTTGTACATGCTGTGACATGAATACCAGCGTTGCTGAGACGAGATTAAATATACATTCTCCAGAACTCCATGTAGTTACGCAGTTCATCATAACATAACATCAGAACAATAGTTGAAAACCTTGAGAGCTGAAATAGGCTGAATTGAATTTCTTTGCTGTCACATCTTCAGTTGCTATATCATTTTCTTAATGGCATGTCACCCTCTCTGCTCTTCACTTCCAGTCGTTCGTCCTACATTGACAGTGTTGAGAATTAGCTCTAATTCAGGAGTGAGGACCAGACTTGAATGCAACACTAAACTAGTTGCCTTCAACACAGAGTCATTTGATAAAATTGTTGCTTTGCACATTTTATTATACCAGTAATTAAAAGGTGTCCAGGGTCACGGTTGCCACAGTCCATGTGATGGCAGGCCACACATAGTATCTGATTACATCAGTTTGTTGGATAAATTTAACCATACTGTGTAATGGTCACATACTATCATACTGCATACTGGCCTTCTCTAGAAATGCCATCTTCATGTCGTGGCGTCCGTCCAGCCATGACTGTTCTGTCGCTTGTTATTGCTATCTCCCTCGTGTCCCTTTTCTTCCACTAAACTACTTCTCTTTCTCTCTGGTCGGGATCACAACCAAACCCACCTCCACCCACGTTGCCACCCACGTTGCCTATCGCATGACAAAGCCACGCACCCGAGGGCCACCATGAAGAAATACCCAGCTGCCTCCACTGCTGCATATTCATTCCACCACCAACACCAACTCAGCCTCCAAGCTTCATATTCATTCCAACACCAACTCAGCCTCCAAGCTTCATATTAATTCCACCACCAACTCAGCCTCCAAGCTTCATATTCATTCCACCACCAACACCAACTCAGCCTCCAAGCTTCATATTCATTCCACCACCAACTCAGCCTCCAAGCTTCATATTCATTCTACCACCAACACCAACTCAGCCTCCAAGCTTCATATTCATTCCACCACCAACACCAACTCAGCCTCCAAGCTTCATATTCATTCCACCACCAACACCAACTCAGCCTCCAAGCTTCATATTCATTCCACCACCAACTCAGCCTCCAAGCTTCATATTCATTCCACCACCAACACCAACTCAGCCTCCAAGCTTAATATTCATTACACCACCAACTCAGCCTCCAAGCTTCATATTCATTCCACCACCAACACCAACTCAGCCTCCAAGCTTCATATTCATTCCACCACCAACTCAGCCTCGAAGCTTCATATTCATTCTACCACCTACACCAACTCAGCCTCCAAGCTTCATATTCATTCCACCACCAACACCAACTCAGCCTCCAAGCTTCATATTCATTCCACCACCAACACCAACTCAGCCTCCAAGCTTCATATTCATTCCACCACCAACTCAGCCTCCAAGCTTCATATTCATTCCACCACCAACACCAACTCAGCCTCCAAGCTTCATATTCATTCCACCACCAACTCAGCCTCCAAGCTTCATATTCATTCCAACACTTACACTAACTCAGCCTCCAATCTTCATATTCATTCCACCACCAACACCAACTCAGCCTCCAAGCTTCATATTCATTCCACAACCAACTCAGCCTCCAAGCTTCAAATTCACTCCACCACCAACACCAACTCAGCCTCCAAGCTTCATATTCATTCCACCACCAACACCAACTCAGCCTCCAAGCTTCATATTCACTCCACCACCAACACCAACTCAGCCTCCAAGCTTCATATTCATTCCACCACCAACTCAGCCTCCAAGCTTCATATTCATTCCACCACCAACTCAGCCTCCAAGCTTCATATTCATTCCACCACCAACAACAACTCAGCCTCTAAGACTTTGACCCAGGTCCCCAAACCAGCCATGTACCTGACTTCACTCCCAGCCTCGGATTACAACTTGGCATTCGACACGGCCCAAGTCCCTACAGCTGCAGCTCCCGCCGGCTTTCCTCTCTCTCTAATACCTGGACACAGGTACACATCACTCCCCCCTCTCCAATACCTGGATACAGGTACACATCCCTCTCCCCTATCTCCCCTCCCCCTCTCCAATATATGGACACAGGTACACATCACTCCCCCCTCTCCAATACATGGACACGGGTACACATCCCTCTCCCCTCTCCAATACCTGGACACGGGTACACATCCCTCTCCCCTCTCCAATACCTGGACACGGGTACACATCCCTCTCCCCTCTCCAATACCTGGACACAGGTACACATCCCTCTCCCCTCTCCAATACCTGGACACAGGTACACATCCCTCTCCCCTCTCCAATACCTGGACACGGGTACACATCCCTCTCCCCTCTCCAATACCTGGACACGGGTACACATCCCTCTCCCCTCTCCAATACCTGGACACAGGTACACATCCCTCTCCCCTAACCCCTCTAACCCCTCTAACCCCTCTACCTCCTCTAACCCCTCTACCCTCTCTTCCTCCTCCTTGGAGGTGTAACTTCTGGATCTGTCAACTCAGGAAACTGCTCTATCAGGGACATTGGCCATTGGATGCGTCGAATCTCATTAGTAATCATCCCATGCAGCCTTGCTTCAAATTCAAACACTGTAATGTTGTGATCTAAACCTCAATTAGGCTGATATAAATCCATGTTATTTTGTTTTATGATTTTTCTATTCGAGTGTATAATCATTTCTATGTAGCCTCTACTGGATCGGTGTCCCTAAATTGGGACAGTTGATGCTCAATATGTCACGCCCTGACCATCGAGAGCCATTGTTTCTCTATGGTGCAGTAGGTCATCGCATGACTACGGGGTGATCTAGTATATCTACGTCTATGTTGGTGTTTTGTACGGTTCCCAATTAGAGGCAGCTGGTAATCGTTGTCTCTGATTGTGGATCATATTTAAGTAGCTATTTTTCCCCCCACTTGTGTTTGTGGGATATTGATTGTGTTTCGTGCATGTAGCACCACGTCGTCATGGACCGTTGTTCTTGTTTCACCGAAATAAAGATGTGGGTGTCACGTTCTGACCTCTATTTCTGTTGTTTTGTATTTATTTAGTATGGTCAGGGCGTGAGTTGGGTGGGCAGTCTATGTTTGTTTTAGTATGGTCAGGGCGTGAGTTGGGTGGGCAGTCTATGTTTGTTTTAGTATGGTCAGGGCGTGAGTTGGGTGGGCAGTCTATGTTTGTTTTAGTATGGTCAGGGCGTGAGTTGGGTGGGCAGTCTATGTTTGTTTTAGTATGGTCAGGGCGTGAGTTGGGTGGGCAGTCTATGTTTGTTTTAGTATGGTCAGGGCGTGAGTTGGGTGGGCAGTCTATGTTTGTTTTAGTATGGTCAGGGCGTGAGTTGGGTGGGCAGTCTATGTTTGTTTTAGTATGGTCAGGGCGTGAGTTGGGTGGGCAGTCTATGTTTGTTTTAGTATGGTCAGGGCGTGAGTTGGGTGGGCAGTCTATGTTTGTTTTAGTATGGTCAGGGCGTGAGTTGGGTGGGCAGTCTATGTTTGTTTTAGTATGGTCAGGGCGTGAGTTGGGTGGGCAGTCTATGTTTGTTTTAGTATGGTCAGGGCGTGAGTTGGGTGGGCAGTCTATGTTTGTTTTTCTATGTTTTGGGGTATTTCTATGTTTCGGCCTAGTATGGTTCTCAATCAGAGGCAGGTGTCATTAGTTGTCTCTGATTGAGAATCATATTTAGGTAGCCTGGGTTTCACTGTGTGTTTGTGGGTGATTGTCCTTGTTCCTGTGTCTGTGTTACTTTGCACCAGTATTAGGCTGTTTTCGGTTTTCGTGTTACATTTTTTGTATTTGATTCGTGTTTACTTTGTTTCATTAAACATGGATCGCAATAGCCACGCCGCATCTCTACACACTCTACACACTCCACGACTCTCTTTCCCATACAGAAAACCGTTACAGTGGAACTCTACACACGCTAAGCCTTGGCCTGTTCATTACGACAGCCGTGACACAATATGCGATGATGCGACTAGAACGACGTTGTAAACAACAGACAACTTTCCCGAAACATGGACATGTTTTATATGGGCAGAAAGCTTAAATGATTGTTCATCTAACTGCAGTGGCCAATTTACAGTGGCTATTACAGAGGGGAAAAAATGACCATGCTATTGTTTGTGCGGAGATCAATAACAAAACACTTTCATTGCAGCAACTGGTTTGATACTTTTATTTAACTCGGCAAGTCAGTTAAAGAACAAATAATTATTTTTAATGACGGCCCTAGGAACAGTGGGTTAACTGGTCTAGGAACAGTGGGGTTAACTGGTCTAGGAACAGTGGGTTAACTGGCCTAGGAACAGTGGGTTAACTGGTCTAGGAACAGTGGGTTAACTGGTCTAGGAACAGTGGGTTAACTGGTCTAGGAACAGTGGGTTAACTGGTCTAGGAACAGTGGGTTAACTGGTCTAGGAACAGTGGGGTTAACTGGTCTAGGAACAGTGGGTTAACTGGTCTAGGAACAGTGGGTTAACTGGTCTAGGAACAGTGGGTTAACTGGTCTAGGAACAGTGGGGTTAACTGGTCTAGGAACAGTGGGTTAACTGGTCTAGGAACAGTGGGTTAACTGGTCTAGGAACAGTGGGTTAACTGGTCTAGGAACAGTGGGGTTAACTGGTCTAGGAACAGTGGGTTAACTGGTCTAGGAACAGTGGGTTAACTGGTCTAGGAACAGTGGGTTAACTGGTCTAGGAACAGTGGGGTTAACTGGTCTAGGAACAGTGGGTTAACTGGTCTAGGAACAGTGGGTTAACTGGCCTAGGAACAGTGGGGTTAACTGGTCTAGGAACAGTGGGTTAACTGGTCTAGGAACAGTGGGTTAACTGGCCTAGGAACAGTGGGTTAACTGGTCTAGGAACAGTGGGTTAACTGGTCTAGGAACAGTGGGTTAACTGGTCTAGGAACAGTGGGTTAACTGGCCTAGGAACAGTGGGTTAACTGGTCTAGGAACAGTGGGTTAACTGGTCTAGGAACAGTGGGTTAACTGGTCTAGGAACAGTGGGTTAACTGGTCTAGGAACAGTGGGTTAACTGGTCTAGGAACAGTGGGTTAACTGGTCTAGGAACAGTGGGTTAACTGGTCTAGGAACAGTGGGTTAACTGGTCTAGGAACAGTGGGGTTAACTGGTCTAGGAACAGTGGGTTAACTGGCCTAGGAACAGTGGGGTTAACTGGTCTAGGAACAGTGGGTTAACTGGCCTAGGAACAGTGGGTTAACTGGTCTAGGAACAGTGGGTTAACTGGTCTAGGAACAGTGGGTTAACTGTCTGTTCAGGGGCAGAATGACAGATTTGTACCTTTGTCAGCTCAGGGGTTTGAACTCGCAACCTTCCGGTTACTAGTCCCAACGCTCTAACCACTAGGCTACCCTGCCACCTCTAAAGGTAAATAATGTACTTACATTCAGTAATCTGGCTCTGATTAGTAATAATCCCATGCAGCCTTGTTACAAATTCAAACACTTTAATGTTAGGATCTAAATCTCAATTAGGCTGATATAAAATAACATGGATTTATATTATGATTTTCAGCCTACACTTCCTGGTTCTGAACTCGGGTGTGGCTTCATGACAATGACCACTCAAGCAGTCGCTCACGATTTGACAGTCCTAACGCGGTCACACCTCCGACATCGTCAAAACACCTGCTACGCGGGTGTTTGCTTTCACCGGTTAAAGGCCTAGTGCAGTCAAAAAACATGATTTTTCCCGGTGTTTTGTATATATTTCCACACTAGGAGGTTGGAATGATACTGTGAAATTGTGAAAACGATGATAATGCCCTTTCAGTGTAAAAGCTGTTTGAAAAGACCAGCTGAAATGTCTGCCTGTTTTAGTGGGATGGAGTTTTGGCCTGCCTGGTGACATCACCAGGCAGGCGATACATTATTGAATTGACCAATAAGAAAGAGAGTTCTAAACCTCTCTGCCAATAACAGCTAGTTTTCCGTTTTTCCCTCCCCACTCAGGCCACTCCCATCCCAGATAGTTGTGGCAAAATTCTTGCTTGAGAAACCATTGGAGTTTATTTTCAACCATTGTGATTGAAAACAATCACAGTAAAGTATTTAATTGTTACCCAGAAAATGATTTAATTCTGAGATTTAAAAATAAATAAAAAACAGCTACATTGGACCTTGGTGAGAAATGTCTTTTAAGGTTTGATCCGATTGAATCCAACCTAAATGTATCCTATGTTAATCAGATCAAATGGATCCATAGTCCATATAATATACAGTTGAACCGATTTCTATTTCTATGGATAACAACATTGAACTATCGAACCTGTTTCCTTTGGTTGAGAGTGTACAGAACATGGAATGCATGTCCACGTTATCCCCATCAGCCTCCATCATGTAACAGAATGAACAGAGGCGACTAAACAGAGGCAGCTGTGGATTCAGGTTTGACATTGACGTGTTTCTGTATAATAACAGACAAGATAGCTCACCGTTTAAAATAGATTTTCTGAACCTGTAGATACATTAGTACAGAGTTGTTACAGACATGATTTCTTTCATATTATCTGAACCTGTAGATACATTAGTACAGAGTTGTTACAGACATGATTTCTTTCATATTATCTGAACCTGTAGATACATTAGTACAGAGTTGTTACAGACATGATTTCTTTCATATTATCTGAACCTGAAGATGCATCACAAATGGCATCCTAGTCCTCTATACTGTCTGGGTGAACGACATTAGACCGGAGCCTGATGGTCATCCTAACATTTTTGGAAGTACATTCAGTGCCTTCAGAAAGTATTCAAACCCCTTGACGTATATTCCACATTTTGTTGTGTTACAGCCTGAATTCAAAATGGATTCAATATTTTTTTATATATATATATAAATATACACACAATAGCCCTCAATGACAAAGTGAAAACAGAAATGTTAGAAACCTCTAATTCACGTAAGTATTCACACCCCTGGGTCAATACATGTTAGAATCACCTTTGGATTTTTGCCTGTGCTTAGCTCTATTACTTTTCTTTTTATCCTAAAAAACGTCCTAGTCTGATGATAAGCACACCCATAACATGATGCAGTCACCAACATGCTTGAAAATATGAAACGTAGTACTCATTGTACACTCAGCAAAAATGTCATTTCTTCAGTGTTGTCACATGAAAAGGTATACTCAAATATTTACAAAAATGTGAGGGGTGTACTCACTTTTGTGATGTACTGTATGTTGGCCATATACCACAACCCCTCGAGGTGCCTTATGGCTTACTTATAAACTGGTTACCAACGTATTTAGAGCAGTAAAAATAAATGTTTTGTCATACCCGTGGTATACGGTCTGATGTAGAACGACCGTCAGCCAATCAGCATTCAGGGCTCGAACAACACAGAGATCATATACTACGGGCATGACGAAAACATGTATTTTTTTACTGCTCTAATTGCTTTAATACCCAGTTTATAATAGCAGTAAGGCACCTCGGGGGTTAGTGGGTTATGGCCAATATACCACGGCTAATGGCTTTATCCAGACACTCCGCGATTCGTCGTTTCTAAGAACAGTGTATTGGACATATACCACATATCCTCTCGTGCCTTTATTGCTTAATAAAAGTAGAAGATGACTTGTGAGCCTTGTTCAGCATGCATCATCAGCATGCTACAAAATGCAATTCATACTGTGTGGGGAGTTTTAAATTATATTAAAATGATCTTATCTTGCCAACATTAGAAAATCTACTTTCTTTTAAACATTTCTATAAACTGAGCAGCTGTTTTTTCGAAAAACCAAACCAAACCAATTTTGACTGTCTGGCAGTTAAGAGGTCGTGGTGGCAAGACTCTCTCCTCTGAAGCAGGGAAGAAACGGCACTATCAGTTATGTTCTGCCACGGCCGTCACGGGTTATGATGACAAATCCATTTTCTTTGTATGAATAAGATCTAGAATGAAGTGCTTACTTTGACATGGAACATCACACAGAAAATGGCCTCCCTCTTAATTAACCCTCTCTCTTTCTCCTCGACCTCTGCCAGGCTCTGGCTTCCTCCTTCTTAACTCTCTCTCTCTGTCTCTCTCTCTCTGTCTCTCTCTCTCTCTCTCTCTCTCTCTCTCTCTCTCTCTCTCTCTCTCTCTCTCTGTCTTTCTCTCTGTCTCTCTCCCTCTGTCTCTCTTTCTCTCTGTCTCTCTTTCTCTCTGTCTCTCTTTCTCTCTCTCTGTCTCTCTCTCTATTTCTCTTTCTCTCTCTGTCTCTCTCTCTGTTTCTCTCTTCTCTCTCTCTATCACTCTCTGTCTCTCTCTCTCTCTTTCTCTCTCTCTCTGTCTCTCTCTCTCTCTCCCTCTCCCTCTCCCTCTCCCTCTCCCTCCCCTTAGCCGGTCTCTCCTTCTCCTTTGTCACTCTCAGTCTGAATCCCAAATGGTACCCTGTTCCCTATATAGTACACCACGGTGTATAGGCCCTGGTCTAAAGTAGTACACAATATAAAGAATAGGGTGCCATTTGGGATGTAACGCAGCTCTTTTGAAAGCCACTGTGCCTGTTCCTATGGCACCAGCAACACTTCCTCTCCTCTCTGATACGACGGCACCAGCCCCAAATACTCAAATCATTTCCTGGAAACCAATCATCACCTTGTTCACCTTGTCAAAACCAATGTTTCCAAAACCTTTTTTCCCTGTTACCGTACCAATACCTGCCCCGGAGTGCCCCGTGAAGTACCCCCTCGTGTGGATTTTACCAGTAAGCCTATGGCCTCATTAGTCTTCTCAAGTACCCGCAGGGGTCCAAGTACAACCCCTGGTTGGGAACCACTGCTGTAAACCCACCATCTTGTTATTTCCTATAAACCTGAGCTGTCTCTGTCTGATCCAATCTATGAGAGATGAGATACGCTCTACACAGAGCAGTTATATTTCCCTAGATGTGTATCATTCTGTGGTTTATTGTGGTGAATTTAAACAGCCAAATCACTGTAATTATTGAAACTGACGGAGCCTAGCGCCCTCCGGTGTCTGTTTGTGGTATAATAATAAATAATAACAGCGTATTTAAATGTTGTTTGCTGTTGTTGAGATTTTAGTATGTACTCCAACCTCGTTTCTGGAGAGATACCAACCTGTAGGTTTTCACTCCAACCCTCATCTAGCGCACCTGATTCTAATAATTTGCTTCTTGTAACGCTGAATCAGGTTGGTCACAACTGGGGGGGGGGGGGGGGGGTTGTTGTGAAAACCAACAGGGTCGGACAGCCCTGATGTTCACCATCGAGTAAAACCACATGGTATAAAGTCTCTTTATTTCACCCAACTAATAACAACATATTTAAATATTGTGTGACATCATTGGGATGTTTTTCTACTTCAGCCTGTTGTTGCAAGTCAGTTAATTAAGAACAAATTCTTATTCTTATTCTTATTTTACAAAGACAGCCAACAACCCCCCCCCCCCCCCCCCCCGACTGTAGTCAGTCTGTTGTATCCTGCTGTTAGATGTAGTCAGTCTGTTGTATCCTGTTGTTAGATGTAGTCAGTCTGTTGTATCCTGTTAGATGTAGTCAGTCTGTTGTATCCTGCTGTTAGATGTAGTCAGTCTGTTGTATCCTGCTGTTAGATGTAGTCAGGTCAGTCTGTTGTATCCTGCTTTTAGATGTAGTCAGTCTGTTGTATCCTGTTGTTAGATGTAGTCAGTCTGTTGTATCCTGCTGTTAGATGTAGTCAGTCTGTTGTATCCTGTTAGACGTAGTCAGTCTGTTGTATCCTGTTGTTAGATGTAGTCAGTCTGTTGTATCCTGTTGTTAGATGTAGTCAGTCTGTTGTATCCTGTTGTTAGACATAGTCAGTCTGTTGTATCCTGTCGTTAGAAGTAGTCAGGTCAGTCAGGTGTATCCTCATGTTAGATGTAGTCAGTCTGTTGTATCCTGTTGTTAGATGTAGTCAGGTCAGTCTGTTGTATCCTGCTGCTAGATGTAGTCAGTCTGTTGTATCCTGTTAGATGTAGTCAGTCTGTTGTGTCCTGTTAGATGTAGTCAGTCTGTTGTATCCTGCTAGATGTAGTCAGTCTGTTGTATCCTGTTGTTAGATGTAGTCAGTCTGTTGTATCCTGCTGCTAGATGTAGTCAGTCTGTTGTATCCTGTTGTTAGATGTAGTCAGTCTGTTGTATCCTGCTGTTAGATGTAGTCAGTCTGTTGTATCCTGCTGTTAGATGTAGTCAGTCTGTTGTATCCTGTTAGATGTAGTCAGTCTGTTGTATCCTGCTGCTAGATGTAGTCAGTCTGTTGTATCCTGCTGCTAGATGTAGTCAGTCTGTTGTATCCTGTTAGATGTAGTCAGTCTGTTGTGTCCTGTTAGATGTAGTCAGTCTGTTGTGTCCTGTTAGATGTAGTCAGGTCAGTCTGTTGTATCCTGCTGCTAGATGTAGTCAGTCTGTTGTATCCTGTTAGATGTAGTCAGTCTGTTGTATCCTGTTGTTAGATGTAGTCAGGTCAGTCTGTTGTATCCTGCTGCTAGATGTAGTCAGTCTGTTGTATCCTGTTAGATGTAGTCAGTCTGTTGTGTCCTGTTAGATGTAGTCAGTCTGTTGTATCCTGTTAGATGTAGTCAGTATGTTGTATCCTCTTGTTAGATGTAGTCAGTCTGTTGTATCCTGCTGTTAGATGTAGTCAGTCTGTGGTATCCTGCTGTTAGATGTAGTCAGTCTGTTGTATCTTGTTGTTAGATGTAGTCAGTCTGTTGTATCCTGTTAGATGTAGTCAGTCTGTTGTATCCTGTTAGATGTGGTCAGTCTGTTGTATCTTGTTGTTAGATGTAGTCAGTCTGTTGTATCCTGTTAGATATAGTCAGTCTGTTGTATCCTGTTAGATGTATTCAGTCTGTTGTATCCTGTTAGATGTGGTCAGTCTGTTGTATCCTGCTGCTAGATGTAGTCAGTCTGTTGTATCCTGTTAGATGTAGTCAGTCTTTTGTGTCCTGTTAGATGTATTCAGTCTGTTGTATCCTGTTAGATGTAGTCAGTCTGTTGTTTCCTACTAAAACATGAGAAACAATCTTATGTGTCAGATATGTGATTGATCGGTTGTTTTGGATCCTCAAGTATTTCAAAGCTAATACAAAGAGTAACGTTTGGCCCTGGGCCTGTTTTAGAAGAAACACCGAAAGGGATTTACACTTTGAAAAAGGCTTGTTGGATTTCTTTTTGATACTGTACGTAATGTCCTCTTCACATGAATGAATTATCAGCCTGGTCTCACGGACTAGACGTAACATATTTATCGTCAAATCCGGTGACACTCAAATTAGCATGATATGCTACGTATGGTTCGGTTACATAAGACTGAAGGTTCCTTAAGGCAAAAACAGAAAGGATTGTGGTTAACGCAAACATCTAGCAACTCAAAGGTGGCGTATTCGACTCGCCTCACGGACAACTTTAGCATTTAATAGCAAGGCTATGCTCACTGAGTCTGTACATAGTCAACGCTTTCCTTCATTTTGGTCAGTCACAGTGGTCAGGTATTCTGCCGCTGTGTACTCTCTGTTTAGGGCCAAATAGCATTCTAGTTTGCTCAGTTTTTTTGTTAATTCTTTCCAATGTGTCAAGTAATTATCTTTTTGTTTTCTCATGATTTGGTTGGGTCTAATTGTGTTGCTAACTCCTAACCTTAACCCTTTAAACTAACTCCTAACCTTAACCCTTTAAACTAACTCCTAACCTTAACCTTTTAAACTAACTCCTAACCTTAACCCTTTAAACTAACTCCTAACCTTAACCCTTTAAACTAACCCCTAACCTTAACCCTTTAAACTAACCCCTAACCTTAACCCTTTAAACTAACTCCTAACCTTAACCCTTTAAACTAACTCCTAACCTTAACCTTTTAAACTAACTCCTAACCTTAACCCTTTAAACTAACTCCTAACCTTAACCCTTTAAACTAACCCCTAACCTTAACCCTTTAAACTAACTCCTAACCTTAACCCTTTAAACTAACCCCTAACCTTAACCATTTAAACTAACTCCTAACATTAACCCTTTAAACTAACCCCTAACCTTAACCTTTTCCTTAAAGATGTATAATTTAGCTGAAAGCAAAGTCCCGTCTCTGTGGGAAAACCACGGTTTCCGTCCCCAAAACGGTAACTTATTCCCTACATGGTAGTGCACCACATAGGGATCAGGGTGAATAGATGTCCGTTTGGGATGTAGCCCAACTGATTACAGGTAGACTTTGGCCCTGGAGGGACTGTTACAGGAAGAGACAGACCGGAGCGCTGTGGAAGAGGTGAGTAGATCTGAGGGTAGAATTATAAGACAATCGATGTGTTTAATAAAGGATTTGTTACTCCGACTGCTACATTACACGTGTGATGTACTGTCACTAACTGACTTAGTTAAATAAAGATTCCCTATCGACAGTCGTGGGTTATTCCACAATGACAGGGGAGGATTTTAGAGTTGGATTTTACCTATATGATTTACAAATATATTTGTAATTTTTAGATGAAATATGAATATATTTGGTATCTTTAGAGTTTGTCATTTTTGTTGCAATTACTAGTGTTTTTCTCTCCATTTCACGGAGTATTCGACAGGATCTTGTGTCTGTCAGGACAGTGAAAGGAAGAGGAAGGTTTATTGACTGGTTAATGACACAGGTATATTTCTCTGTGTGTGAATGATTAGGACGTATTACCTGACGAAAATCTTTTATGAGGGTAACATGGATCAATCGAAAAGAAGCAGTGAAGTCCAACTCCCACCGCCCTACTCTCAGGACGATGGTCAACAGAACACCTATGGCCAAGAGAACACCTATGGCCAAGAGAACACCTATGGCCAAGAGAACACCTATGGCCAACAGAACACCTATGGCCAAGAGAACACCTATGGCCAAGAGAACACCTATGGCCAAGAGAACACCTATGGCCAACAGAACACCTATGGCCAACAGAACTACAGTTCTCCCCACTACGGTCTGAACGTTGGCCCTGGCAACATAGCGGTGGTCTCACCAGCGGGTCAGTATAACGACATGGGTCAGGGTCATCCCGAGGACCAACAACAACAATGGGCGGCTCCACTACCACCGGACTATTCCACCGGGCTGGAGGACACCGGCTGCTTTGATGACAAAGCCATAAGAAGAGGTTAGTCAGTGCCTACGTCTGAAATGGTACCCTATTTTGCTATGTAGTCGCCTACTTTTGACCAGCGCCCATAGGGTTCTGTTGAAAAGTAGTGCACTACATAGGGAATAGGGGGCCATTTGAGACTCAGCACAGGTTTTTTTTTGTGGGGGGGGGGGGGGGGTGGTGTCCTTGTATCATGATGATCTGGAGCCCGCATCAATCCTCTTCTAGTAGGAGTGCTGATGTAGGATCAGTTTTCCCTTTAAGATCATAATTAATACCATTGTATGGACAGGGTAAACCTGATCCTAGATCAGCAACCGTCTTATTGGCCTGAAGTTAACCAGTAAACACCTGCTTAATGTATACCTGACTCAGTGGGCCCACTGTAAACACCTGCTTAATGTATACCTGACTCAGTGGGCCCACTGTAAACACCTGCTTAATGTATACCTGACTCAGTGGGCCCACTGTAAACACCTGGTTAAGGTATACCTGACTCAGTGGGACCACTGTAAACATCTGGTGACTGTTAAGTGATGTTTCCACAGGCTTTATAAAGAAGGTGTACCTGACTCAGTGGGACCACTGTAAACACCTGGTTAAGGTATACCTGACTCAGTGGGCCCACTGTAAACACCTGGTTAAGGTATACCTGACTCAGTGGGACCACAGTAAACATCTGGTGACTGTTAAGTGATGTTTCCACAGGCTTTATAAAGAAGGTGTACCTGACTCAGTGGGACCACTGTAAACACCTGGTTAAGGTATACCTGACTCAGTGGGCCCACTGTAAACACCTGGTTAAGGTATACCTGACTCAGTGGGACCACTGTAAACACCTGGTTAAGGTATACCTGACTCAGTGGGCCCACTGTAAACACCTGGTTAAGGTATACCTGACTCAGTGGGCCCACTGTAAACACCTGGTTGAGGTATACCTGACTCAGTGGTTCCACTGTAAACATCTGGTGACTGTTAAGTGATGTTTCCACAGGCTTTATAAAGAAGGTGTACCTGACTCTGATGATTCAGTCCTTGTATCATGATGATCTGGAGCCCGCATCAATCCTCTTCTAGTAGGAGTGCTGATGTAGGATCAGTTTTCCCTTTAAGATCATAATTAATACCATTGTATGGACAGGGTAAACCTGATCCTAGATCAGCAACCGTTTTATTGGCCTGAAGTTAACCAGTAAACACCTGCTTAATGTATACCTGACTCAGTGGGACCACTGTAAACATCTGGTGACTGTTAAGTGATGTTTCCACAGGCTTTATAAAGAAGGTGTACCTGACTCAGTGGGACCACTGTAAACACCTGGTTAAGGTATACCTGACTCAGTGGGCCCACTGTAAACACCTGGTTAAGGTATACCTGACTCAGTGGGCCCACTGTAAACACCTGGTTAAGGTATACCTGACTCAGTGGGCCCACAGTAAACACCTGGTTAAGGTATACCTGACTCAGTGGGCCCACTGTAAACACCTGGTTAAGGTATACCTGACTCAGTGGGACCACTGTAAACATCTGGTGACTGTTAAGTGATGTTTCCACAGGCTTTATAAAGAAGGTGCACCTGACTCAGTGGGACCACTGTAAACACCTGGTTAAGGTATACCTGACTCAGTGGGCCCACTGGAAACACCTGGTTAAGGTATACCTGACTCAGTGGGCCCACTGTAAACACCTGGTTAAGGTATACCTGACTCAGTGGGCCCACAGTAAACACCTGGTTAAGGTATACCTGACTCAGTGGGCCCACTGTAAACACCTGGTTAAGGTATACCTGACTCATTGGGCCCACAGTAAACACCTGGTTAAGGTATACCTGACTCAGTGGGCCCACTGTAAACACCTGGTTAAGGTATACCTGACTCAGTGGGACCACTGTAAACATCTGGTGACTGTTAAGTGATGTTTCCACAGGCTTTATAAAGAAGGTGCACCTGACTCAGTGGGACCACTGTAAACACCTGGTTAAGGTATACCTGACTCAGTGGGCCCACTGTAAACACCTGGTTAAGGTATACCTGACTCAGTGGGCCCACTGTAAACACCTGGTTAAGGTATACCTGACTCAGTGGGCCCACAGTAAACACCTGGTTAAGGTATACCTGACTCAGTGGGCCCACTGTAAACACCTGGTTAAGGTATACCTGACTCAGTGGGCCCACTGTAAACATCTGGTGACTGTTAAGTGATGTTTCCACAGGCTTTATAAAGAAGGTGCACCTGACTCAGTGGGACCACTGTAAACACCTGGTTAAGGTATACCTGACTCAGTGGGCCCACTGTAAACACCTGGTTAAGGTATACCTGACTCAGTGGGCCCACTGTAAACACCTGGTTAAGGTATACCTGACTCAGTGGGCCCACTGTAAGCATCTGGTGACTGTTAAGTGATGTTTCCACAGGCTTTATAAAGAAGGTGTACCTGACTCTGATGATTCAGCTTCTAGTCACCTTTGGGATCATCTGTGCCTTTCTGTATTGGTGAGGCACTTTTAAGTGTTACACAACTATAAAACTTCAACACTTTAAGACTTCAACACTTTAAGATTTTAACACTTTAAGACTTCAACACTTTAAGACTTCAACACTTTGAGTGTTACCCAACTATAAAACGTCAACACTTTTAAGACTTCAACACTTTACCCAACTTTAAAACTTCAACACTTTAAGACTTCAACACTTTAAGACTTCAACACTTTAAGACTTCAAGACTTTAACACTTCAACACTTTAAGACTTCAACACTTTAAAACTTCAACACTTTAAGACTTCAACACTTTAAGACTTCAACACTTTACCCAACTTTAAGACTTCAACACTTTAAAACTTCAACACTTTAAGACTTCAACACTTTAAGACTTCAACACTTTAAAACTTCAACACTTTAAGACTTCAACACTTTAAAACTTCAACACTTTAAGACTTCAACACTTTGGGTGTTACCCAACTTAAACACTTCAACACTGTGTGTTACTTAACATTAACATTTTAACACTTCAACACTTTTAAGTGTTACCCGACATTAAAACTTCAACACCTAAACACTTCAACACTTTAAGACTTCAACACTTGCAGTTGTCCCAACACGTTGAAGTGTTGAAAGCAGTTTCCCCCATTAGATTCCAATGTTATATTTTTTAACTGCACAATACCACAGTTTTATAATGTACCTACAAGAAGTGTATAAAACAAAGAGATGAGTTGTCTTCTGTAATCGTAGGGAGGCTCTGAGGCTCTGGTCTATGAAGACCTACTGGTTTTCTTCCTGCATGATGTAAGTAAATGTCACGACGGCCACTGAATCCTACAGAATCTCTCTGCTTTTACTCCTGGGCCAGTATTCAGAAACCTTCGCACAGCAGGAGTGCTGATCTAGGATCTGATTGGGTCTTTTAAATCATGTCGTGGAATATTCTAATCGAATGAGAGAACTTTGTCATTTCGATTAATTCAATATCGATTAATTATTGCAATAATGAGGCTGGTCGACCAAACACAATTGAGTGTTGAACCGAGTAACCTAACTTTTACACAAACGCAGAGTTCTTCATACGACTGACACTAAGAATGCTTAGTCATGGTTGGTTCAACCCCTCCCATGCAGACCAAGGAGCATCATAATCCACTCTGGGTTCATCCGGTCGTTATCTGCACAGGGTTGTTGTCTTAACCCCACCCTGGCTTAGTTTCCCAGATGGAAGGATGATTTTGAGACAGTGAGGGATTGTTCTGCTCCTAAGCTATCTCTAGTAAAACACATTCTTGTCTATGTAATGCAGGTTTTTAACTCATTTTGTCAGCTCAAGCCATCTCTAGTTACCATACGCCCAGATTAGCTGCAGGAAGCTAGAGTGGATACCATTAAAAACAGAGACACTAGCAGGACAGACATGTCTTACTATTAGTTAAATATTAATGGTTAACAATTAATATAAAATATATCAGGTAAATTGTCTCTCACAAATCATATTAAATGCCATGACATGGACATTGGACCTGATGCCAAATCAGCACTCCTACTCTGAGTCACTTTATGAACACAGGCCCTGACATCTAAACAATGGACAGATGAACCCCACACACGAAGACCTTTATATTGAGCGCTGTGATTGTACCATATTGTATTAATATATTGTACCGTTGTTTCCTGAACAGAGCAGTGGTGATTGTCATCATCATTTCCTTGTCCTGTTGTGCCAATATACGTCGGAAGGTCCCGCTCAATTTCCTGGCCTTGGGACTGTTTGTAAGTATCGATTCCAAGAAGGCATCAATAAACATTTCACACGTTGGGTGTATTGTCTGACCTTTGTGTTATTTTTCTGTGTAGACCACTGCAGAAGGTCTACTGCTGGGCTCTGTGACTGTGTGAGTACTGTATGCCTCTGGAGGGACCCTGATGTACTTGCTCTCTGATGGATAGACTAAATCCTTTACCATCCAGCATGTTAGTCATGCACACGGCGGGTTGGCAGTATGAGCTTATGTCTAAACCAATCCCCCATGGAGGTTGGCAGTATGAGCTTATGTCTAAACCAATCCTCCATGGAGGTTGGCAGTATGAGCTTATGTCTAAACCAATCCTCCATGGAGGTTGGCAGTATGAGCTTATATCTAAACCAATCCTCCATGGAGGTTGGCAGTATGAGCTTATGTCTAAACCAATCCTCCATGGAGGTTGGCAGTATGAGCTTATGTCTAAACCAATCCTCCATGGAGGTTGGCAGTATGAGCTTCTGTCTAAACCAATCCTCCATGGAGGTTGGCAGTATGAGCTTATGTCTAAACCAATCCTCCATGGAGGTTGGCAGTATGAGCTTATGTCTAAACCAATCCTCCATGGAGGTTGGCAGTGTGAGCTTATGTCTAAACCAATCCTCCATGGAGGTTGGCAGCATGAACTCATGTCTAAACCAATCCTCCATGGAGGTTGGCAGTATGAGCTTATGTCTAAACCAATCATCCATGGAGGTTGGCAGTATGAGCTTATGTCTAAACCAATCCTCCATGGAGGTTGGCAGTATGAGCTTATGTCTAAACCAATCCTCCATGGAGGTTGGCAGTATGAGCTTATGTCTAAACCAATCCTCCATGGAGGTTGGCAGTATGAGCTTATGTCTAAACCAATCCTCCATGGAGGTTGGCAGTATGAGCTTATGTCTAAACCAATCCTCCATGGAGGTTGGCAGTATGAGCTTATGTCTAAACCAATCCTCCATGGAGGTTGGCAGTATGAGCTTATGTCTAAACCAATCCTCCATGGAGGTTGGCAGTATGAGCTTATGTGTAAACCAATCCTCCATGGAGGTTGGCAGTATGAGCTTCTGTCTAAACCAATCCTCCATGGAGGTTGGCAGTATGAGCTTATGTCTAAACCAATCCTCCATGGAGGTTGGCAGTATGAGCTTATGTCTAAACCAATCCTCCATGGAGGTTGGCAGTGTGAGCTTATGTCTAAACCAATCCTCCATGGAGGTTGGCAGCATGAACTCATGTCTAAACCAATCCTCCATGGAGGTTGGCAGTATGAGCTTATGTCTAAACCAATCATCCATGGAGGTTGGCAGTATGAGCTTATGTCTAAACCAATCCTCCATGGAGGTTGGCAGTATGAGCTTATGTCTAAACCAATCCTCCTTGGAGGTTGGCAGTATGAGCTTATGTCTAAACCAATCCTCCATGGAGGTTGGCAGTATGAGCTTATGTCTAAACCAATCCTCCATGGAGGTTGGCAGTATGAGCTTATGTCTAAACCAATCCTCCATGGAGGTTGGCAGTATGAGCTTATGTCTAAACCAATCCTCCATGGAGGTTGGCAGTATGAGCTTATGTCTAAACCAATCCTCCATGGAGGTTGGCAGTATGAGCTTATGTCTAAACCAATCCTCCATGGAGGTTGGCAGTATGAGCTTATGTCTAAACCAATCCTCCATGGAGGTTGGCAGTATGAGCTTATGTCTAAACCAATCCTCCATGGAGGTTGGCAGTATGAGCTTATGTCTAAACCAATCCTCCATGGAGGTTTGTAGGGATACCTGACTAATAGATCTAGTAATATTTCAGTGTAGGGTTGAAAAACTCCGGTAACTTTCCTACAAAATGTTAAGTTTTCCAGAAATCATGGTTGGAGAATTCCTGCTTTCATTCTTATTCCCTCCCAATTCCGGGGGCATCGTCCAACCAGGACTTCTGGGAATTTGGTGGAAACGTTACAGAAACGTTGCAAGCCTTTTTCAGTGATAGACGAGAGTTTGGTTTGTGTTGCAGGTTCTATGAGGCGGAAGCTGTTATGTGGGCTGTGGGCGCCACAGCACTGGTCTCCCTGGCTCTGAGTGTCTTCGCCATGCAGTCCAGAGTACGTCCTCTCTCCATAGATGTAGAAAGACGGCACACCTGAAATCCTTGTAAATGACCGTGTTCTGTGAAAGCACGGGCAGCGCCCTTAGTGGCTGTCTTCCATTTTAAAGTAGTCCATTTCCTCTCCTTCAACTTGTGAGTGTACTGGTAATTTATGAAGGAACAATAACGCACTGCATACCACCATCTACTGTGCTGCAGTGTGTACAGGCTGAACAGGTAAAAGCCAGGTTGGTGATTTACTGCCACCTGCAGTTATGGAATGTTTGCTGGCGAGTTTAAATCATTGGCTGACCCTTCCTGATGACCTGCATGGAATTCAAAATTACTACTTCAAAATGGGGAGAATCTCAATAGCATTTCTTTGATTCGTCACATCTTCTCTACTCGCCTCCTTCTCAAAACCTATAAGATGACAAGGTCCTGAGGTTCCTTCTTCTCAAAACCTATTGGATGACAAGGTCCTGAGGTTCCTCCTTCTCAAAACCTATAGGATGACAAGGTCCTGAGGTTCCTCCTTCTCAAAACCCATTGGATGAAAAGGTCAGAAGGGAGGGAGCTCTGACCTTTTCATCCAATGGGTTTTGAGAAGGAGGCGAGGAGAGAGGACGCGAGGATTCAAGGAAATGCAATTGCAGGCTGAGTGTGATGTGGTATGGCACGTTAAAAAAAGTTTTGTGGTTAAGTTTCCATGTACCAGACAAAACGAACTAAGTTAAATGGTTTCCATGTACCAGACAAAACGATCTAAGTTAAATGGGTTTCCATGTACCAGACAAAACGATCTAAGTTAAATGGGTTTCCATGTACCAGACAAAACGATCGAAGTTAAATGGGTTTCCATGTACCAGACAAAACAATCTAAGTTAAATGGGTTTCCATGTACCAGACAAAACGATCTAAGTTAAATGGGTTTCCATGTACCAGACAAAACGATCTAAGTTAAATGGTTTCCTGCATTTTCAACTCTACCATGATTTTGTCACAAACTGTTGCAGTGATCCAGCAAACTATCCCAAGCTGGTTTTGAGCATGATTTCGACAGTTCATGATTTCGACAGTTCGTGATTTCGACAGTTCGTGATTTCGACAGTTCGTGATTTAGACAGTTCGTGATTTAGACAGTTTGTGATTTTGACAGTTTGTGATTTCGACAGTTTGTGATTTCGACAGTTTGTGATTTCGACAGTTTGTGATTTCGACAGTTCGTGATTTCGACAGTTTGTGATTTCGACAGTTTGTGATTTAGACAGTTCGTGATTTCGACAGTTTGCTGATGAAGTGGACAGAGTTATATGATGAGATTTGGATAAAAGACAGATTATTTTTAGTGTATCTTAGTTAAATGCACTGACTAAGTGGCTCTGATTAAGAGTGTCTGCTAAAAGTAGCTTACTAGCAGTGTACCATCTTTCCTCATTTCTGTTATAGTGGGACTTCACCTTAGCCAGTGGGGGCTTGTGGGTGTTCTGTTGGACACTCATATCCTTTGCATTGTTGTGTGGAATCATGCGATCCCAGGTAAGTCAACAGTCACTTCACAGGTATACCAGTATGTACAAAATATTTAAAAAGGGGCATTCTGCTATTTAAACAGTAACAATGTCTTCCACGCCACTATTTTGGTAAACAGCTGAAGAATGTGTCTGGACAAATGTAACCACGCTCAAATTCATAGGCTATGGATGCATTAACTGGCCCGAAAATGGATGTACCCATCGCAGATTGCCCCTTTTTAAAACAACAGTATTTTATCTTGTGTACTTGTAATGGAGATTAAAGAACATTAACCATGTTTCAGTTTTAGAAATACACTTGTTCAGGAACTAACTTAGTCTTGTGTTTTTAATCCATAGTATGTGTACATTGTGTACGCTTGCCTGGGAACCTTGCTATTTTCTTTGGTAAGTAACATTCTTCCTCTAGCTAGTCCTTTCATTGGCTAGGGTTGTTAAGAAAGCTAGTCCTTTCATTGGCTAGGGTTGTTAAGAAAGCTAGTCCTTTCATTGGCTAGGGTTGTTAAGAAAGCTAGTCCTTTCATTGGCTAGGGTTGTTAAGAAAGCTAGTCCTTTCATTGGCTAGGGTTGTTAAGAAAGCTAGTCCTTTCATTGGCTAGGGTTGTTAAGAAAGATAGTCCTTTCATTGGCTAGGGTTGTTAAGAAAGCTAGTCCTTTCATTGGCTAGGGTTGTTAAGAAAGCTAGTCCTTTCATTGGCTAGGGTTGTTAAGAAAGCTAGTCCTTTCATTGGCTAGGGTTGTTAAGAAAGCTAGTCCTTTCATTGGCTAGGGTTGTTAAGAAAGCTAGTCCTTTCATTGGCTAGGGTTGTTCAGAAAGCTAGTCCTTTCATTGGCTAGGGTTGTTAAGAAAGCTAGTCCTTTCAGGCACCTTCATACCACCAAGCAATACACGTTCACTGACATCTCAATAAAAATGTATGTAGTCCTTTATACACAATCTTTAAGAAGCTTAGGAATGGTCGCCCATGTGGGGGTTTTTAAAATGAAAAAAGGCTGTGTATGACTCATTCTGTAAGCAGTCAGAAACAACCTACACAGTAATATGTATTTTTTGGTCGTAATATAACAACTGATTCGTGTTTATGTGTGTATATATATAAATACATGTAAATAAATACTGTAATGGAGATTAAAGAACATTAACCATAGATAAATATATATACAGTGAGGGGAAAAGTATTTAGTCAGCCACCAATTGTGCAAGTTCTCCCACTTAAAAAGATGAGAGAGGCCTGTAATTTTTATCATATGTACACTAAAACTATGACAGACAAAATGAGAAGGAAAAAAATCCAGAAAATCACATTGTAGGATTTTTGATTTTTAATGAATTTATTTGCAAATTATGGTGTATATGTGTGTGTATATATATATCTCTCTCTCCAGTACCTGGTGATGGACACTCAGCTCATACTGGGCGGGAACCACAAATACAGCATTTCACCAGAGGAGTACATCTTTGCTGCTCTCAACCTGTACCTGGACATCATCTCTCTGTTCACCATGCTCCTGGCACTCATTGGACTCAGCCGTTAACTTAATACGCTGTTGTCACGCCAGATAGCGCAACAAGCCACCTGCCCTGATGTAGTTGAGGGACGAGCGTGGAGTAGGAATTAGGATAATGCCTTTTTAAAAATGAAATTAAATCAAATGTATTGGTCACATACACATATTTAGCAGATGTTATTGAGGGTTTAGCGAAATGCTTGTGTCCCTAGCCCCAACAGAAATGCTTGTGTTCCTAGCCCCAACAGAAATGCTTGTGTCCCTAGCCCCAACATAATTGTTTTTGTTCCTAGCCCCAACAGAAATGCTTGTGTTCCTAGCCCCAACAGAAATGCTTGTGTTCCTAGCCCCAATAGAAATGCTTGTGTTCCTAGCTCCAACAGAAATGCTTGTGTTCCTAGCCCCAACAGAAATGCTTGTGTTCCTAGCCCCAACAGAAATGCTTGTGTCCCTAGCCCCAACATAATGGTTTTTGTTCCTAGCCCCAACAGAAATGCTTGTGTTCCTAGCCCCAACAGAAATGCTTGTGTTCCTAGCCCCAATAGAAATGCTTGTGTTCCTAGCCCCAACAGAAATGCTTGTGTTCCTAGCCCCAACAGGAATGCTTGTGTTCCTAGCCCCAATAGAAATGCTTGTGTTCCTAGCTCCAACAGAAATGCTTGTGTTCCTAGCCCCAACAGAAATGCTTGTGTTCCTAGCCCCAACAGAAATGCTTGTGTTCCTAGCCCCAACAGAAATGCTTGTGTTCCTAGCCCCAACAGAAATGCTTGTGTTCCTAGCCCCAACAGAAATGCTTGTGTTCCTAGCCCCAACAGAAATGCTTGTGTTCCTAGCCCCAACAGAAATGCTTGTGTTCCTAGCCCCAACAGAAATGCTTGTGTTCCTAGCCCCAACAGAAATGCTTGTGTTCCTAGCCCCAACAGAAATGCTTGTGTTCCTAGCCCCAACAGAAATGCTTGTGTTCCTAGCCCCAACAGAAATGCTTGTGTTCCTAGCTCCAATATAAATGTTTGTGTTCCTAGCCCCAACAGAAATGCTTGTGTTCCTAGCCCCAACAGAAATGCTTGTGTTCCTAGCCCCAACAGAAATGCTTGTGTTCCTAGCCCCAACAGAAATGTTTGTGTTCCTAGCTCCAATATAAATGTTTGTGTTCCTAGCCCCAACAGAAATGCTTGTGTTCCTAGCTCCAATATAAATGCTTGTGTTCCTAGCCCCAACAGAAATGCTTGTGTTCCTAGCTCCAATATAAATGCTTGTGTTCCTAGCCCCAACAGAAATGCTTGTGTTCCGAGCCCCAACAGAAATGCTTGTGTTCCTAGCTCCAATATAAATGCTTGTGTTCCTAGCTCCAATATAAATGCTTGTGTTCCTAGCTCCAATAGAAATGCTTGTGTTCCTAGCCCCAATAGAAATGCTTGTGTTCCTAGCCCCAATAGAAATGCTTGTGTTCCTAGCCCCAATAGAAATGCTTGTGTTCCTAGCCCCAACAGTGGATCGGCATCAGAAAGCACTTCCATGTTTCGTATCCTTTGATGTATACATTTCCCCCATTGACATTCCATGTTATGCAACTTAATACCTTCAGAAAGTATTCACACCCTGTGACTTTTTCCACATTTTGTTGTGCTAGTCTGAATTTAAAATTGATCAATTGTCATTTAATGTCACTGGCCTACACACAATACCCAATAATGTCAAAGTGGAATTGTGTTTTTTTAGAAATATTTACTGATTAAATATAAAATGGAAAGGAACATTTAAAAAGGTATTGTCTGATATTATTCATCCTAATCAGACAGGGATTTTTACATGGACGATACATTGGAGATAATATAAGACAAGTACAGGAAACAATAAAACATTATGAAAAATCTGGGAAACCAGGCCTGGTATTCATAGCCGATTTTGAAAAGCCTTTTGATAAAGTACGACTGCAGTTTATATATAAATGCCTGGAATATTTCAATTTAGGAGAATCTCTTATACAATAGGTTAAAGTTATGTATAGACAGTCACCCCAGGTGTAAAATAGTCAATATTGGCTACTTCTCAGAAAGTATTCAACTGTCAAGATGAGAAAAACAAGGTTGTCCACTATCGGCATATATATTTATTATGGCCATCAAAATGTTAGCAATTAAAATCAGATCCAACAATAAGATCAAGGGGCTAGAAATCCAGGGCTTAGAAACAAAGGTGTCATTGAACGATTCATGTTTTCTTTTTAATCCACAATTTGGATCCCTCCAGAGCCTCATGAAGTTGGTTGTAATTTCAGTTTAACCCTCCAGAAAAGATAGAACAAATATTATGGTTAAATTCAAATATATACGAATTGACTAAAAAATATATATTTAAAATATATATATATAAAAACTATATATCTTTGGAAATACATTTGAAAAAAACAGTATAATCTTTGTAAATGATATCATTAATAAGAATGCTGGAGTTATGTCACACACGCATTGGAAATGTCTGCTCTACCCGAAATTACAACCAACTAATTGCAGCATTATTGCAAAAAAAAAAATGGAAGAGGCAAGTGGAAGGGGGAAAGGCAAGAAACTTGTCTGTCAGCCCTGCATTAAAGACCAACATTGGTTAAAGGAACTTGTCTGTCAGCCCTGCATTAAAGACCAACATTGGTTAAAGGAACTTGTGACGAATAAAAAAGATGATAGCAGTTTAATTTAAGGACCAAAACATTGACCACTGTGCCGTATACAGGGCATTCGGAAAGTACTCAGAGATTTTGACTTTCTCCACATTTTGTTACGTTACAGACTTATTCAAAAATGGATTCAATTGTTCGTTTTTTCATGAATATACACACACAATACCTCATAATGACAAAGCAAAAACAGCATTTTAGAAATTTTAGCAAGTTTATAAAAAAAACGGAATAATAACCATTTGCATAAGTATTCAGTCCCTTTAATTCATTATTTTGTTGAAGCACCTTGGACACGATTACAGCCTTGAGGCTTCTTCGGTACGACACTACAAGCTTGGCACGCATTCTTCTCTGCAGATCCTCTCAAGCTCTGTCAGGTTGGATGGGGAGCTTCGCTGTACAGCTATTTTCAGTTCTCTCCAGAGATGTTCGATCGGGTTCAAGTCCAGGCTCTGGCTGGGCCACTCAAGGACATTCAGAGACTTGTCCCGAAGCCACTCCTGCGTTGTCTTGGCTGTGTGCTTAGGGTCGTTGTCCTGATGGAAGGTGAACCTTCGCCCCAGTCTGAGGTCTGGTGCAGGTTTTTTATCAAGGATCTCAACCCCCTTGTTATGGCAAGCCTAAGTTCAGTAGTGAAAATATGCTTAACAAGTCACTTAAGTTGCATGGACTCTGTGTGCATTAATAGTGTGTAACAGGATTTTTGAATTACTACCTGTAACCCACACATACAATTATCTGTAAAGGTCCCTCAGTCAAGCAGTGAATTTTAAACACAGATTCAACCACAAAGACTAGGGAGGTTCTCCAAGGATCCAATGATCAGATATAGATTGTTATGTTTTTGTATTGAAAAAAAAAAAACATTCCACCCAGTAGTAAAATTCAATGTTTATTGGCCACACATCAAAACAGTATGTTTTTCATTTCAAGAGGGAATGTATAGGGTATAGACTATGAAAGTGCAAATAGTATTTCAAGGATTAGTTGCTTTATAATAAAAATTGAACGGCTTTCAACAAAATTTGCCTTTTTTAAAATTGTATATATTTTTTTTTAAAGTAAAATGCCAAGAAAATCCAAATGTAATTTTATGTTTTACTCATTTCATGCACAGCTGAAACAATTACATCAAGGACAAATCAATTTACATGACTGAAGTCCCACAAGTTCACCAGCTTCGTGTACGGCACTCACAGCTTGACGTTTGCAAGACACGTTTCAATGCAATAAGTTTCTTCAGCGGTTGTTTCAATAGTCACTGTACAATTACTTCAGATACAAATCACACTAGGTTTGGCTAAAGATCAATTACTTCAGATACAAATCACACTAGGTTTGGCTAAAGATCAATTACTTCAGATACAAATCACACTAGGTTTGGCTAAAGATCAATTACTTCAGATACAAATCACACTAGGTTTGGCTAAAGATCAATTACTTCAGATACAAATCACACTAGGTTTGGCTAAAGATCAATTACTTCAGATACAAATCACACTAGGTTTGGCTAAAGATCAATTCCAAAATGTGAAAAAATCTCAATATCATTTATAATTCATTAATACTTTATATAGGCAACAAATCAATACAACTTGTTTTTTTCTTTCAAAATTAGTTATTCAGTGTATCTCGATATCCATTTTCAAATCGTAATAAGAAACTTCCAATTTAAATAAAGACGTCAGTTTTTTTTCCCCACTGTCCTGCATTGTGTTTTCTGCTCCAGGATACATTTTATAAATACCTTTCACCCCAAAAGTCAAACACTCGTCATCAACTTGTAGATCAGTTATCGAACCCACAGATATGTCTGTCCATCCAAGAACAACCCACCAAAGCCCATCCGCAACGAAATAACTAACAAACCAGTAAAACAGTGTTTAATATCATCAGGTCAAAATCAGAGGTGTCATTTATAAAACATGATATAAATACAACACTCTGGGAAACAACTTGATACCACACTAAAGAGAGGCTACAATTATAAAAACGTCTTTTAAAAAAAGTATCAGGTTTGGACACGTGTTAGTGTTGTGAGTGGAATTTCTATAACGTGTGTTTGTAGTTTGTACATTACATGACCAAAAGTATGTGGACACCTGCACGTCCAACATCTCATTCCAAAAAACATGGGTATTAAATATGGAGTTGGTCCACCCCTTTGCTGCTATAACAGCCTCCTCTCTTCTGGGAAGGCTTTCCACTAGAGGTTGGAACATTACTGAGGGGACTTTCTTCCATTCAGTCACAAGAGTATTAGTGAGGTCGGCGCATTGATGTTGGGCGATTAGGCCTCCTGGCTCGCAGTCTGCGTTCCAATTCATCCCAAAGGTGTTCGATAGGGTTGAGGTCAGGGCTCTGTGCAGGCCAGTCAAGTTCTTCTACACTGATCTCGACAAACCATTTCCGTATGGACCTCGCTTTGTGAACGGGGGCATTGTCATGCTGAAATAGGAAAGGGCCTTCCCGAAACATTTGTCTCAAAGTTGGAAGCAGAGAATCATCTAGAATGTCATTGTATGCTGTAGCATTAAGATTTCCCTTCACTGAAACTAAGGGGCCTGAACCATGAAAAACAGCCCCAGACCATTATTCCTCATCCACCAAACTTTTACAGTTGGCACTATGCATTCAGGCAGGAAGCGTTCTCCTGGCATCCGCCAAACCGAGATTAGTCCGTTGGACTGCCAAATGGTGAAGCGTGATTCATCACCCCAGAGAACACGTTTCCACTGCTCCAGAATCCAATGGTGGTGAGCTTTACACCACTCCAGCCGACGCTTGGCATTGCGGATGGTGATCTTAGGCTTGTGTGCGGCTGCTAGGCCACGGAAACCCATTTCATGAAGCTCCCAACGAACAGTTCTTGTGCGGACGTTGCTTACCAGAGGCAGTTTGAAACTCGGTAGTGAGTGTTGCAACCGAGGTCAGACGATTGTTACGTGCCAAGCGCTTCAGCACTCGGGTGGTCCCGTTCTGTGAGCTTATGTGGCCTACCACTTAGCGGCTGAGCTGTTGTTGCTCCTAGACATTTTCACTTCACAATAACAGAACTTACAGTTGACCGGGGGGGGGGCAGCTCTAGCAGGGCAGAAATTTGACAAACTGACTTGTTGGAAAGGTGGCATCCTAGGACGGTGCCACGTTGAACGTCAACGAGCTCGTCGCTAAGGCGATTCTACTACCAGTGTTTTGTCTATGGAGATTGCATGGCGGCGTGCTCAATTTTATACACCTGTCGGCAACAGATGTGGCTGAAATAGCCGAATCCACTCATTTTGAAGGGAGTGTCCACATACTTTTGTATATATATAGTGTAGCTACACACGATCACTTACTGTAAGACCTCTGTAAAATGTGGCAATACATTTAAAAAGATTGACATAAAGGCACTGTAATGAATTGCGTAGAGAATTTTTTTTTACGACCCATTGCGACCCACAGAACATTTTTTTTACGACCCACTGAACCCCTCTACTGTAGTTGCCGAGTCCCAACAAGGCTTAAACACTTTCGTAACAGGTTTATTTATATATCTTTATAAAAACGGGCCGGTTTCCTCATTCGGCCTACACCTAGTTCTGGGCTAAGAGAGCAGTGGTTGAATGGACATTCTCCATTGAAAGTGATGTTCAGTCCAGGACCAAGGGGTCGTCTGAGAAAGCAGCCCTTATAATAGTTCAGAATGAACCAGTGACATCATTATTAGGTAAAAAAACATGAACAACGTATCTGATTACAATTCTCCTCTTAACTACTGTTGTTTTCCGATTGGAGTGAACAGCAGGAGATTGTTCCTCTCTATTGTCCCATCAGGGCTACTGGCCTCGTCCATCTTCACGAAGACAGTCTTCTAATGGGTTCTGGCCTCGTCCATCTTCACGAAGACAGTCTTCTAATGGGTTCTAGCCTCGTCCATCTTCATGAAGACTGTCTTATAATGGGTTCTGGCCTCGTCCATCTTCATGAATACAGTCTTCTAATGGGTTCTAGCCTCGTCCATTTTCATGAATACTTGACATACATCAGGCTGTCAGTCAGACTGTCTTCTAATGGGTTCTAGCCTCGTCCATCTTCACGAAGACAGTCTTCTAGCCTCATCCATCTTCATGAATACTTGACATACATCAGGCTGTCAGTCAGACAGTCTTCTAATGGGTTCAGTACAACAACATGGAATAGATCTAAGCAGGCACAATTTGTTTTTGGAGTCCACTTAGTGATTACAAACTGTGCTTTTGTTAGCCAGTGTTTGACACCTAACAATTTACAGAAACATTAGGCAGATCTGGACGAGACTGAGAGCTAGGTTTTTCTGCTGAGTCAGACTGTACACTGTTATATTGGGATAACAACACTACTAGAAGCAGGCAGCACAGCATTTGTTCTCCTGTACAGCTGATTACAGCCTCCCTCAGAACTCTCCTGTACAGCTGATTATAACCTCCCTCAGAACTCTCCTGTACAGCTGATTATAACCTCCCTCAGAACTCACCTGTACAGCTGATTACAGCCACCCTCAGAACTCTCCTGTACAGCTGATTACAGCCTCCCTCAGAACTCTCCTGTACAGCTGATTACAGCCTCCCCCAGAACTCTCCTGTACAGCTGATTACAGCCTCCCTCAGAACTCTCCTGTACAGCTGATTACAGCCTCCCTCAGAACTCTCCTGTACAGCCTACTACAGCCTCCCTCAGAACTCTCCTGTACAGCCTACTACAGCCTCCCTCAGAACTCTCCTGTACAGCCTACTACAGCCTCCCTCAGAACTCTCCTGTACAGCCTACTACAGCCTCCCTCAGAACTCTCCTGTACAGCCTACTACAGCCTCCCTCAGAACTCTCCTGTACAGCTGATTACAGCCTCCCCCAGAACTCTCCTGTACAGCTGATTACAGCCTCCCTCAGAACTCTCCTGTACAGCTGATTACAGCCTCCCCCAGAACTCTCCTGTACAGCTGATTACAGCCTCCCCCAGAACTCTCCTGTACAGCTGATTACAGCCTCCCTCAGAACTCTCCTGTACAGCTGATTACAGCCTCCCTCAGAACTCTTCTGTACAGCTGATTACAGCCTCCCTCAGAACTCTCCTGTACAGCTGATTACAGCCTCCCTCAGAACTCTCCTGTACAGCCTACTACAGCCTCCCTCAGAACTCTCCTGTACAGCTGATTACAGCCTCCCCCAGAACTCTCCTGTACAGCTGATTACAGCCTCCCTCAGAACTCTTCTGTACAGCTGATTACAGCCTCCCTCAGAACTCTCCTGTACAGCCTACTACAGCCTCCCTCAGAACTCTCCTGTACAGCCTACTACAGCCTCCCTCAGAACTCTCCTGTACAGCCTACTACAGCCTCCCTCAGAACTCTCCTGTACAGCTGATTACAGCCTCCCTCAGAACTCTCCTGTACAGCTGATTACAGCCTCCCTCAGAACTCTCCTGTACAGCTGATTACAGCCTCCCTCAGAACTCTCCTGTACAGCTGATTACAGCCTCCCTCAGAACTCTCCTGTACAGCCTACTACAGCCTCCCTCAGAACTCTCCTGTACAGCCTACTACAGCCTCCCTCAGAACTCTCCTGTACAGCCTACTAAAGCCTCCCTCAGAACCAAGTCCAAACACAATACAGTATATTTCAGCGGAAAACATTTAAGAATATGATCATCAATATCAACAAACAAAAAAATACTAGATCAAAAACTGTATTCACTATAATACTGCAGTATAATCACCTCACGTTGTAATCTAAAACAGATCATCTGAGAGAAGCAACTTGATCGTCATTATTTTTTTCAGCAAATATCCCATTGTGGGTAATATAATACCAACAACACCCAGTCAAACACCTTCCATCTCGCTTCTGAGGAGTCCATCCAGTCCTCCGTCCGTCATTCACCCGAGGGGGGGGGGGGGGGGCATCTCATGCCAGTATAGACCAGCTATCAAGTGTTTGATGTGTACTTGTAAACACTAGAAAGAGATCATAATATATCTCCTCCTAACACTACAATCAAGTCAGGATTAAATTCCCCCCCAACACCATCACTGGCTACTTGGTAATGTCCCCTCTCAGTCAGGATTGGTCCTCTCTCTCTCTCTCTGCATGTCAGTGGTTTGACCTCTCTGAAGGCTTCTGTCTTCTATCAGACCAGGAGACTTTGCTCCTCCCATCTCATATGTTTCCTCCAATCAGAGTCATAAACAGGTGGACTTGCTCCACCAACTCGGAATTTTCCTCCAATCATAAATCAGACCAGGTGTATCTCCTCCATCCCCACTTAATATTTTTTTTCCACCAATCAGACAAGGTGTATCTGCTCCTCCCATTCTGAAGAGCTGGTGCTAGGCAGAAGGTCAGAGGTCACAGAGTCACACATGGGCGTGTCAACGTGAACGACGTTACCCCCAGCGAGCCTCTCCCCGGCCCGGTCCCCTGTCCTGGTAGTCACCATGTAGGATGGGGCCATGACCTCTGACCCCACCGTCAAGTCTAGATGGGTGGGTCTCTCCCTCTCAGCCTCCTTCTCCTCCAGGCCCTGAGAAAGGAAGGGGAAACAGTCCACATCTTCCCCCAGCTCGCCCTCGCTTTTCTGGGGCTTGGCACGGGGCTGGTGGAGGTCAGCTTGGACCTCCTCCTCCTCCACCTCGGAGGCTGTGTTGGCCGTGGTCTGTGCTGCCGTGTTGAAGTCTAGGTCTGTGTCTGAGGAGGTGGTGGTGGTGGTGGAGGGGATGAGGGTGATGCTCTGAGGGTTCATGTCATGGAACCAGGCCATGATGTTACCCAGCAGGTTGGTGTTTGGGTGTGAGGGGTCCTGGAGCCCTGTTGATGCGGTGGTAGTGGAGTCCGCAGTACCATTGGAGGACGAGAACAGAGCCTGGCCTGAAGAAGGCTCCCTGAACGGGTTGAGATTGTGGTTGCTGTAGTGCTGCTGGGATGGGTGGTGGTGGTGTAATGCATAGACCCCTGAAACCCCTTCATAGAGGCGTTGGCTGCTGATGGCCCCCCGGGGCCCCACCTCCACCCTCTGGGACTCCGCGTCCAGTCTGGACGGGAGGGAGGTGCCGATGGCCCCTAGGGACGCCTCATTGGACAACAACTCTGGAGTGTCCCCGGCCGTCGCCAACCCAGACTCTTGGAGTGACAGCTGGATAGCCAATAGGATGTTGGGATCGTCCTCGTCCAATGAGCCCTGTTAACACATAAACAGAACGATGGGGGGAAGTAGGTCATGTGGAAAGGGACAAAGGCCTGGTAGAATACAACAGATTTAGTCTGTTTAAGACTATTGGTGATGTTTTTATGTCTAGTGAGGTGATGTTTTTATGTCTAATAAGGATGTTTTTATGTCTAAGTAAGGTGATGTTTTTATGTCTAATAAGGATGTTTTTATGTCTAGTAAGGTGGTGTTTTTATGTCTAGTAAGGTGATGTTTTTATGTCTAGTAAGGTGATGTTTTTATGTCTAATAAGGATGTTTTTATGTCTAGTGAGGTGATGTGTTTATATCTAGTAAGGTGGTGTTTTTATGTCTAATAAGGATGTTTTTATGTCTAGTGAGGTGATGTGTTTATATCTAGTAAGGTGGTGTTTTTATGTCTAGTAAGGTGATGTTTTTATGTCTAGTAAGGTGGTGTTTTTATATCTAGTAAGGTGATGTTTTTATGTCTAGTAAGGTGGTGTTTTTATATCTAGTAAGGTGATGTTTTTATGTCTAGTAAGGTGATGTTTTTATGTCTAGTGAGGTGATGTTTTTATGTCTAGTAAGGTGATGTTTTATGTCTAGTGAGGTGATGTTTTTATGTCTAGTAAGGTGATGTTTTTATGTCTAGTGAGGTGATGTTTTTATGTCTAGTAAGGTGATGTTTTATGTCTAGTGAGGTGATGTTTTTATGTCTAGTAAGGTGATGTTTTTATGTCTAGTGAGGTGATGTTTTTATGTCTAGTGAGGTGATGTTTTTATGTCTAGTGAGGTGATGTGTTTATATCTAGTAAGGTGGTGTTTTTATGTCTAGTAAGGTGATGTTTTTATGTCTAATAAGGATGTTTTTATGTCTAGTGAGGTGATGTGTTTATATCTAGTAAGGTGGTGTTTTTATGTCTAATAAGGATGTTTTTATGTCTAGTAAGGTGATGTTTTTATGTCTAGTGAGGTGATGTTTTTATGTCTAGTGAGGTGATGTGTTTATATCTAGTAAGGTGGTGTTTTTATGTCTAGTAAGGTGATGTTTTTATGTCTAATAAGGATGTTTTTATGTCTAGTGAGGTGATGTGTTTATATCTAGTAAGGTGGTGTTTTTATGTCTAATAAGGATGTTTTTATGTCTAGTAAGGTGATGTTTTTATGTCTAGTAAGGTGATGTTTTTATGTCTAGTAAGGTGATGTGTTTATGTCTAGTAAGGTGATGTTATGACGCAAGATACATTTCTGTGAAGACAGACGGTAAAGAAAAATGTTATCAAAAGTAAGAAATAAAACCCATTTTTATACCGGCAGGTTTAAACTTCACATCGGCACACAACATGTTATTTTTTTGTCTGTCGAATAAACTATCTGGCTTATATATAATAAGAGGTAAAGACGAATACACAGACGACATGAAAAACACACTGAACTCACCATGGGGGGACCAGGTCTTCGCCCACCGCCCATTTCCTGTGTGTCTGTTTTATGAATAAAAGAAGAAGAAGAAACCAGTCAGTCAGTCAGTCAGTCAGTCAGTCAGTCAGCCAGCCAGCCAGTCAGTCAGCCAGTCAGTCAGTCAGTCAGCCAGCCAGCCAGTCAGCCAGCCAGCCAGCCAGTCAGTCAGCCAGCCAGCCAGCCAGCCAGCCAGTCAGCCAGTCAGCCAGCCAGTCAGCCAGTCAGCCAGTCAGCCAGTCAGTCAGTCAGCCAGTCAGTCAGTCAGCCAGTCAGCCAGTCAGCCAGCCAGCTAGCCAGCCAGTCAACGTTACAGAACAATCACACTGACAAACTCACAGCTCAAACTATTCAAGGTCTTCCCAGCGAAAGGATAAGAGATTATTCCTTTTGGTACTTTTTTTCTCCAGGAAAGAAGTCATTCATGTAAGTGAAAACACTGACCCCATTAATGGAGAAACGCATCAGCCTTTTAGGAAACACTTTCAGTCATAGCTGGATATAGTAGTAATACCAGGTAGACAGATGCCTGGAAACACATTCAGTCATAGCTGGATATCCTATAGAAATACCAGGTAGACAGATACCTGGAAACACATTCAGTCATAGCTGGATATCCTACAGAAATACCAGGTAGACAGATACCTGGAAACACATTCAGTCATAGCTGGATATCCTATAGAAATACCAGGTAGACAGATACCTGGAAACACATTCAGTCATAGCTGGATATCCTATAGAAATACCAGGTAGACAGATACCTGGAAACACATTCAGTCATAGCTGGATATCCTATAGAAATACCAGGTAGACAGATACCTGGAAACACATTCAGTCATAGCTGGATATCCTATAGAAATACCAGGTAGACAGATACCTGGAAACACATTCAGTCATAGCTGGATATCCTATAGAAATACCAGGTAGACAGATACCTGGAAACACATTCAGTCATAGCTGGATATCCTACAGAAATACCAGGTAGACAGATACCTGGTAACACTTTCAGTCATAGCTGGATATCCTATAGAAATACCAGGTAGACAGATACCTGGAAACACATTCAGTCATAGCTGGATATCCTATAGAAATACCAGGTAGACAGATACCTGGAAACACATTCAGTCATAGCTGGATATCCTATAGAAATACCAGGTAGACAGATACCTGGAAACACATTCAGTCATAGCTGGATATCCTATAGAAATACCAGGTAGACAGATACCTGGAAACACATTCAGTCATAGCTGGATATCCTATAGAAATACCAGGTAGACAGATACCTGGAAACACATTCAGTCATAGCTGGATATCCTACAGAAATACCAGGTAGACAGATACCTGGAAACACATTCAGTCATAGCTGGATATCCTACAGAAATACCAGGTAGACAGATACCTGGAAACACTGCGACGGCTAGTCTAAAGCACTGAGACGGCGGCTAGCCTAAAACACTGCTATAGTATCTATCCATGTATCTTTTAGTTATTGATTCATTATTACCTAAAGTGCTGTCGCTATGCTCGTCAAGATGGGGAATGTCCCCTCTCTGTCTCCTCTGCTGACGATCCCTGTGTCTCCTCCGGTACTGAAACTCTGCATACTCCTGTAGGGTGAGACACCATGACGTCACAGGTCACAGGTCGTACGTCATACCGTACACACACACATTGAATAAACAGAAAACAATACCTTATAAAAAGCTGTGAATGTATAATTATTGTGCAATTTATAACTGTAGCAGCTCTATTAGCTTCCTAATAGTCACATGATTTAAAAATATAACAGTTAGCTAGATATTAGCTAGATATTCAGAACTACAACAGCTAGCTAGATATTCAGAACTACAACAGCTAGCTAGATATTCAGAACTACAACAGCTAGCTAGATTTTCAGAACTGCAACAGCTAGCTAGATATTCAGAACTACAACAGCTAGCTAGATATTCAGAACTGCAACAGCTAGCTAGATATTCAGAACTACAACAGTTAGCTAGCTTGATATTCAGAACTACAACAACAGTTAGCTAGATATTCAAAACTGCAACAGTTAGCTAGATATTTACTTACCTCAGGAGATGCAAAGCCCAAATACTCCCAGTCCCACGTGCCACCTCCAAAACTAGAAATACAAAAAGTGCAATGTAAATAGCAGATATTCTGTTAAGTTATTAAAACACTTCAATTAGTGGAGAGAGAGAGAGAACAGAACACAGCAACTGCACGAGAAAACATCCCGAGTGAAAACACAATGGGGGGTGACCTTCATCTGCAATTGATTTGATTTGGGGATTGAAAGGGTTTGTGTGAGGGGTCCCCCACCTGCGTCTAGGGGCCTCTGGGGAGTCGCTGGGGGCCACCCCCCGGGCGACGGAGGCCAGGAACTCCTGTCTCTTCTGCTGCACCAAACAGGCCGCTCGGATGATCTTGTGACGGGGAGTTCGGAGGTAAGGACGGTTGACTTTCTGAGCTAGGTCCTCTGTCACCATCTCCAAGTCAGTCTACACACAGACAGGAAGAGGCCAAACAAAAAGTATACAAACTGTAGAGGACAAGGTATCTCTTAGCTGTATAGTTTTAAACCATGAGGAAGCAGGGCCCTCTTCAATCTGCCTACACACAGACGGGAAGAGGCAAAACAAAAAGTCTATAAACTGTAGAGGACAAAAGTATCTCTGTATAGCTGTATAGTTTTAAACCATGAGGAAGCAGGGCCCTCTTCAATCTGCCTACACACAGACGGGAAGAGGCAAAACAAAAAGTCTATAAACTGTAGAGGACAAAAGTATCTCTGTATAGCTGTATAGTTTTAAACCATGAGGAAGCAGGGCCCTCTTCAACCTGCCGCCATAGGTGAACGCCTAACCGTGCCTAATGAACAGGCCAGCCGTGTGAGGAAGTCATTAACGAAGAGAGTAACTAATGAACAGGCCAGCCGTGTGAGGAAGTCATTAACGAAGAGAGTAACTAATGAACAGGCCAGCCGTGTGAGGAAGTCATTAACGAAGAGAGTAACTAATGAACAGGCCAGCCGTGTGAGGAAGTCATTAACGAAGAGAGTAACTAATGAACAGGCCAGCCGTGTGAGGAAGTCATTAACGAAGAGAGTAACTAATGAACAGGCCAGCCGTGTGAGGAAGTCATTAACGAAGAGAGTAACTAATGAACAGGCCAGCCGTGTGAGGAAGTCATTAACGAAGAGAGTAACTAATGAACAGGCCAGCCGTGTGAGGAAGTCATTAACGAAGAGAGTAACTAATGAACAGGCCAGCCGTGTGAGGAAGTCATTAACGAAGAGAGTAAAAAGGGTTCCTGGCAACAAGATCTGTTATTTTAAAACCTCAGTGTTTGAGAGGAAGTCGGTTTAAAACCTCAGTGTTTGAGAGGAAGTCGGTTTAAAACCTCAGTGTTTGAGAGGAAGTCGGTTTAAAACCTCAGTGTTTGAGAGGAAGTCGGTTTAAAACCTCAGTGTTTGAGAGGAAGTCGGTTTAAAACCTCAGTGTTTGAGAGGAAGTCTGTTTAAAACCTCAGTGTTTGAGAGGAAGTCGGGTTTAAAACCTCAGTGTTTGAGAGGAAGTCGGGTTTAAAACCTCAGTGTTTGAGAGGAAGTCGGTTTAAAACCTCAGTGTTTGAGAGGAAGTCGGTTTAAAACCTCAGTGTTTGAGAGGAAGTCGGGTTTAAAACCTCAGTGTTTGAGAGGAAGTCGGGTTTAAAACCTCAGTGTTTGAGAGGAAGTCGGTTTAAAACCTCAGTGTTTGAGAGGAAGTCGGTTTAAAACCTCAGTGTTTGAGAGGAAGTCGGTTTAAAACCTCAGTGTTTGAGAGGAAGTCGGGTTTAAAACCTCAGTGTTTGAGAGGAAGTCGGTTTAAAACCTCAGTGTTTGAGAGGAAGTCGGGTTTAAAACCACAGTGTTTGAGAGGAAGTCGGGTTTAAAACCTCAGTGTTTGAGAGGAAGTCGGGTTTAAAACCTCAGTGTTTGAGAGGAAGTCGGGTTTAAAACCTCAGTGTTTGAGAGGAAGTCGGTTTAAAACCTCAGTGTTTGAGAGGAAGTCGGGTTTAAAACCTCAGTGTTTGAGAGGAAGTCTGTTTAAAACCTCAGTGTTTGAGAGGAAGTCGGTTTAAAACCTCAGTGTTTGAGAGGAAGTCGGTTTAAAACCTCAGTGTTTAAGAGGAAGTAGGTTTTTTTGACAAGACATTTCAGATGTTTTATATAATCCTCTCTCTTAAGATCCGTCCGTACCTGCATAAGTTCAAAAATCTCTTTCTTGGTGGATTTGATCTCCAGGAAGAAGCCGTAGGGGTAAGAGCACTTGAGGATGCGACGCGTCTTCAGCAGCTCCAGTACAGCGTCTTCAATGAACGTAGTGTCAGGCGGGCCTCCGTCTCCTGAGAGAGAAGAAGAGATCACGGATCAGGATTACTCCCGCTCTCATACACACTGACTCCATCATATCACATTCAGAAGAGAAAAAGAAAAGTGATAGATTTGAAGTACTTTAAGAGAGTGTCTTTAATACATCTCCACTGATTTCAGTCTGTGTGTTGGTCTATTTATTTGACAATGGTTGTCTGTAAAAACTAAATGGAACAAAACGATGAAAACAAAACACATTGACATGACGCGAATATCCACATACGTCCACTCAAGGCTCTGCTCAGCTGTTCCATCTTGTCTTTGGCGGTCTTCAACAGGCGCTGCTCCAGCTAGATGGAAGGACAGACAAGGTAAGGTCCCACTACAGGACTTTCTAAAGCTACATGACATTTAAACAAACCCAGCTCTGCCCTACTTACCTGGACAGGGTTGTTAGGCTACACCAGGACTTACTAAAGCTATTTACCTGGTAGCTGTGTTCATGGTTCTGGAAGCGGGTCCAGTATTTACCTGGTAGCTGTGTTCATGGTTCTGGAAGCAGGTCCAGTATTTACCTGGTAGCTCTGCTCATGGTTCTGGAAGCAGGTCCAGTATTTACCTGGTAACTGTGTTCGTGATTCTGGAAGCAGGTCCAGTTCTTACCTGGTAACTGTGTTCGTGGTTCTGGAAGCAGGTCCAGTTCTTACCTGGTAACTGTGTTCGTGGTTCTGGAAGCAGGTCCAGTTCTTACCTGGTAACTGTGTTCATGGTTCTGGAAGCGTGTGTAGTAATGCATGAAGCGGTCCAGTTCCTGGAATCCCTTGTGCTTCTTCTCAGCCTGCAATGACAAGAAGACGAGAGAAAAAATATATATAAATATTTTTAAAAACACTATACATTTATATAGCTTATAATGGACCCATATATTTATATGAATTATAACAGACCTATATATTTATATGAATTATAACAGACCTCTATATTTATATAACAGACCTATATATTTATATGAATTATAACAGACCTATATATTTATATAACAGACCTACATATTTATATAACAGACCTATATATCTATATGAATTATAACAGACCTATATATTTATATGAATTATAACAGACCTATATATTTATATGAATTATAACAGACCTATATATTTATATGAATTATAACAGACCTATATATTTATATGAATTATAACAGACCTATATATTTATATAACAGACATATATTTTTATATGAATTATAACATACCTATATATTTATATAACAGACCTATATATTTATATAACAGACCTATATATTTATATGAATTATAACAGACCTATATATTTATATGAATTATAACAGACCTATATATTTATATGAATTATAACAGACCTATATATTTATATAACAGACCTATAAATTTATATAACAGACCTATATATTTATATAACAGACCTATATATTTATATGAATTATAACAGACCTATATATTTATATAACAGACCTATAAATTTATATAACAGACCTATATATTTATATAACGGACCTATATATTTATATGAATTATAACAGACCTATATATTTATATAACAGACCTATATATTTATATAACAGACCTATATATTTATATAACAGACCTATATATCTATATGAATTATAACAGACCTATATATCTATATGAATTATAACAGACCTATATATTTATATGAATTATAACAGACCTATATATTTATATGAATTATAACAGACCTATATATTTATATGAATTATAACAGACCTATATATTTATATGAAATATAACAGACCTATATATTTATATAACAGACCTATATATTTATATGAATTATAACAGACCTATATATTTATATAACAGACCTATATATTTATATGAATTATAACAGACCTATATATTTATATAACAGACCTATATATTTATATAACAGACCTATATATTTATATGAATTATAACAGACCTATATATTTATATGAATTATAACAGACCTATATATTTATATGAATTATAACAGACATATATTTTTATATAACAGACATATATTTTTATATGAATTATAACATACCTATATATTTATATAACAGACCTATATATTTATATAACAGACCTATATATTTATATGAATTATAACAGACCTATATATTTATATGAATTATAACAGACCTATATATTTATATGAATTATAACAGACCTATATATTTATATAACAGACCTATAAATTTATATAACAGACCTATATATTTATATAACAGACCTATATATTTATATGAATTATAACAGACCTATATATTTATATAACAGACCTATATATTTATATGAATTATAACAGACCTATATATTTATATAACGGACCTATATATTTATATGAATTATAACAGACCTATATATTTATATAACAGACCTATATATTTATATAACAGACCTATATATTTATATAACAGACCTATATATCTATATGAATTATAACAGACCTATATATCTATATGAATTATAACAGACCTATATATTTATATGAATTATAACAGACCTATATATTTATATGAATTATAACAGACCTATATATTTATATGAATTATAACAGACCTATATATTTATATGAAATATAACAGACCTATATATTTATATAACAGACCTATATATTTATATGAATTATAACAGACCTATATATTTATATAACAGACCTATATATTTATATGAATTATAACAGACCTATATATTTATATAACAGACCTATATATTTATATAACAGACCTATATATTTATATGAATTATAACAGACCTATATATTTATATGAATTATAACAGACCTATATATTTATATAACAGACCTATATATTTATATAGCAGACCTATATATTTATATAAATTATAACAGACCTATATATTTATATGAATTATAACAGACCTATATATTTATATGAATTATAACAGACCTATATATTTATATAACAGACCTATATATTTACATAACAGACCTATATATTTATATGAATTATAACAGACCTATATATTTATATAACAGACCTATATATTTATATGAATTATAACAGACCTATATATTTATATGAATTATAACAGACCTATATATTTATATAACAGACCTATATATTTATATGAATTATAACAGACCTATATATTTATATAACAGACCTATATATTTATATAACAGACCTATATATTTATATGAATTATAACAGACCTATATATTTATATGAATTATAACAGACCTATATATTTATATGAATTATAACAGACCTATATATTTATATAACAGACCTATAAATTTATATAACAGACCTATATATTTATATAACAGACCTATATATTTATATGAATTATAACAGACCTATATATTTATATAACAGACCTATATATTTATATGAATTATAACAGACCTATATATTTATATAACGGACCTATATATTTATATGAATTATAACAGACCTATATATTTATATAACAGACCTATATATTTATATAACAGACCTATATATTTATATAACAGACCTATATATCTATATGAATTATAACAGACCTATATATCTATATGAATTATAACAGACCTATATATTTATATGAATTATAACAGACCTATATATTTATATGAATTATAACAGACCTATATATTTATATGAATTATAACAGACCTATATATTTATATGAAATATAACAGACCTATATATTTATATAACAGACCTATATATTTATATGAATTATAACAGACCTATATATTTATATAACAGACCTATATATTTATATGAATTATAACAGACCTATATATTTATATAACAGACCTATATATTTATATAACAGACCTATATATTTATATGAATTATAACAGACCTATATATTTATATGAATTATAACAGACCTATATATTTATATAACAGACCTATATATTTATATAGCAGACCTATATATTTATATAAATTATAACAGACCTATATATTTATATGAATTATAACAGACCTATATATTTATATGAATTATAACAGACCTATATATTTATATAACAGACCTATATATTTACATAACAGACCTATATATTTATATGAATTATAACAGACCTATATATTTATATAACAGACCTATATATTTATATGAATTATAACAGACCTATATATTTATATGAATTATAACAGACCTATATATTTATATAACAGACCTATATATTTATATGAATTATAACAGACCTATATATTTATATAACAGACCTATATATTTATATAACAGACCTATATATTTATATGAATTATAACAGACCTATATATTTATATGAATTATAACAGACCTATATATTTATATGAATTATAACAGACCTATATATTTATATAACAGACCTATATATTTATATAACAGACCTATATATCTATATGAATTATAACAGACCTATATGTTTTATCTGTCGGCCCCAGCCGCACTTAGGCTCTGTGTGTAGTTAATCCGACCCTCTCTGCCTAATCAATCGCCATTCTACCTGCTGTTGTTGTGCTAGCTGATTAGCTGTTGTCTCACCTACTGTTTTAGCTAGCTCTCCCAATTCAACACCTGTGATTACTGTATGCCTCGCTGTATGTCTCTCTCATATGTCAATATGCCTTGTATACTGTTGTGCAGGTTAGTTATCATTGTTTTAGTTTACAATGGAGCCCCTAGTTCCACTCTTTATACCCCTGTTACCTCCTTTGTCCCACCCCCCACACATGCGGTGACCTCACCCATTACAACCAGCATGTCCAGAGATACAACCTCTCTCATCATCACCCAGTGCCTGGGCTTACCTCCGCTGTACCCGCACCCCACCATACCCCTGTTTGCGCATTATGCCCTGAATATATTCTACCATGCCCAGAAACCTGCTCCTCTTATTCTCTGTCCCCAACGCCCTAGGCGACCAGTTTTGATAGCCTTCAGCCGCACCCTCATACTACTCCTTCTCTGTTCCGCGGGTGATGTGGAGGTAAACCCAGGCCCTGCATGTCCCCAGGCACCCTCATTTGTTGACTTCTGTGATCGAAAAAGCCTTGGTTTCATGCATGTCAACATCAGAAGCCTCCTCCCTAAGTTTGTCTTACTCACTGCTCTAGCACACTCTGCTAACCCTGATGTCCTTGCCGTGTCTGAATCCTGGCTCAGGAAGGCCACCAAAAATTCTGAGATTTCCATACCCAACTATAACATCTTCCGTCAAGATAGAACTGCCAAAGGAGGAGGAGTTGCAGTCTACTGCAGAGAGAGCCTGCAAAGTAATGTCATACTTTCCAGGTCCATACCCAAACAGTTCGAACTACTAATTTTGAAAATTACTCTCTCCAGAAATAAGTCTCTCACTGTTGCCGCCTGCTACCGACCCCCCTCAGCTCCCAGCTGTGCCCTGGACACCATTTGTGAATTGATCGCCCCCCATCTAGCTTCAGAGTTTGTTCTGTTAGGTGACCTAAACTGGGATATGCTTAACACCCCGGCAGTCCTACAATCTAAGCTAGATGCCCTCAATCTCACTCAAATCATCAAGGAACCCACCAGGTACAACCCTAACTCTGTAAACAAGGGCACCCTCATTGACGTCATCCTGACCAACTGGCCCTCCAAATACACCTCCGCTGTCTTCAACCAGGATCTCAGCGATCACTGCCTCATTGCCTGTATCCGCTACGGAGCCGCAGTCAAACGACCACCCCTCATCACTGTCAAACGCTCCCTAAAACACTTCTGTGAGCAGGCCTTTCTAATCGACCTGGCCCGGGTATCCTGGAAGGACATTGACCTCATCCCGTCAGTTGAGGATGCCTGGTCTTTCTTTAAAAGTAACTTCCTCACCATTTTAGATAAGCATGCTCCGTTCAAAAAATGCAGAACTAAGAACAGATATAGCCCCTGGTTCACTCCAGACCTGACTGCCCTCGACCAGCACAAAAACATCCTGTGGCGGACTGCACTAACATCGAACAGTCCCCGCGATATGCAACTGTTCAGGGAAGTCAGGAACCAATACACACAGTCAGTCAGGAAAGCTAAAGCCAACTTCTTCAGGCAGAAGTTTGCATCCTGTAGCTCCAACTCCAAAAAGTTCTGGGACACTGTGAAGTCCATGGAGAACAAGAGCACCTCCTCCCAGCTGCCCACTGCACTGAGGCTAGGTAACACGGTCACCACCGATAAATCCATGATTATCGAAAACTTCAACAAGCATTTCTCAACGGCTGGCCATGCCTTCCGCCTGGCTACTCCAACCTCGTCCAACAGCTCCCCCCCCCCCCGCAGCTACTCGCCCAAGCCTCTCCAGGTTCTCCTTTACCCAAATCCAGATAGCAGATGTTCTGAAAGAGCTGCAAAACCTGGACCCGTACAAATCAGCTGGGCTTGACAATCTGGACCCTCTATTCCTGAAACTATCCGCCGCCATTGTCGCAACCCCTATTACCAGCCTGTTCAACCTCTCTTTCATATCGTCTGAGATCCCCAAGGATTGGAAAGCTGCCGCA